>NW_028125410.1:0-205579 GCF_965194825.1 Balaenoptera physalus
AGAGTTGAGCCTAGAAATAATCATATAAGGTTAAGTAAGTCAAAAGGGTATGACAAATATCCTATGATATCATTAATACATGTTATCCTAAGATTGCTACCAATGAACATATTTCCACAGAAAAAGACACTCACAGACTTATCAAATAAACTAATGGTTAGCCAAAATGAAAGGTGGGAGGATGGGTAAATTAGGACAATGGGGTTAACATACATATACTAATGTATGTTAAATGTATATAAACATATAATATATAAACTATATAAATAATATAATCACCAATACCTTTAAAATATACATTCTGTAATCACATACATGCTAACAGGTTCCGAAGATGAACAGATATATGTATGACTCATTGAGCAGATTCTGTACAGTCAAACAATAAAAACACTCTAATCAAATTTACTCCGATAAGAAATAGAAATTAAATTTAAAAAAAAAACATAAGTTAGGAGACATAAACTTCTGGGGGCTTGTCCCAGCACATTGCACTCTAATTTACAAGCTCAGAACACTACCCCCAGGAAGACTCTGTTGTCCTAGTAACAAGACTTGAGAACGCAATAATGCTGCCGCCTTGTGGCTGCTTCCCACAACAGCACTTTAAACCCAGTGCCAATGATTGCTTATATAGTCACAAGGACTGCAGGGCTGTAAATGACACAAGCCCTCAAAATATGCCCTGGGGTAGGGAATTGGCAAGAACATTCAACACATGAGAAATTTCCAAGAAGTCAATAAGAGGAGGGAAGTTGTACTCACTCTTTAAAAAAAAAAGGAAAAGAAAAAAAAGGACATGCCTAAAGCTTAGTATAAGGAATTATTAGCCACATACAAATTCAAATTCAAAAAGGTTTCAGCTCACACCAGTCATTACCATCAGCAAAATGTCTACAAACTATAAATGCTGAAGGGGTTTTAGAGATCTGTGTACCTTCTAGCTGCTGGTGGGATGTAAAGTGGAAACAGCACTAACGCAAACTGAATCGAGCTGCTTGAAAAGGTAAAAATTGAGCTACCAAATGATGGGGCAGGGCACCTTTTGGGCCTATAACCTAAGACCACCAAAATTGGAAAGACAGAGGCAGGCAAATATGCACTGCAACAATACTGAAATAGCCAAGATATGGAAGCAAAAAAAAGGTCCATAAACAGATGAATGGACAAAGAAGAAGTGGTATACGGACAGAATGGAATAGTAGCCTCGGGAGAAAAATGAACAATGCTGTTTTCAGGACTACAGTTGAGCCTAGAAAAAATCATATAAGGTTAAGTGAGTCAAAAGGGTATGACAAATATCCTATGATATCATTTATACAAGTTTTCTTAAGATTGCTACCAATGAACATATTTCCACAGAAAAAGACACTCACAGACTTATCAAATAAACTAATGTTTAGCCAAAATGAAAGGTGGGGGGATGGGTAAGTTAGGACTATGGGGTTAACACACATATACTAATGTAAGTTAAATGTATATAAACATATAACATATAAACGATATGAATTATATAATCACCAATACCTTCAAAATATATATTCTGTGATCACATACATGGTAACAGGATGCGAAGATGAACAGACATATGTATGAATCATTGAACAGATTCTGTACAGCCAGACAATCAAAACACTCTAATCAAATTTACTCCGATAAAAAATACAAATTAAATTTAAAAAACAAACATAAGTAAGGAGACATAAACTTCTGGGGGCTTGTCCCAGCACATTGCACTCTAATTTAAAAGCTCGGAACACTACCTCCAGGAAGACTCTGTTGTCCTAGTAACAAGACTTGAGAACGTAATAATGCTGCCGCCTTGTGGCTGTCTCCAAAAACAGCACCTTTAAACCCAGTGCCAATGGTTGCTTATATAGTCACAAGGACTGCACGGTTGTAAATGACACAGGCACTCAAAAAATGCCCTGGGGTAGGGAATAGGCAAGAAAATTCAACACATAAGAAACTTTTCAAGAAATCAATAAGAGGAGGGAAGTTGTACTCACTCATTTTAAAAAAAAGGAAAAGAAAAAATAGGACATGCCTAAAGCTCAGCATAAGGAATTATTAGCCACATGCGTATCCAACCTCCAAAAAGGTTTCAGCTCACACCAGTCATGACCATCAGCAAAAAGTCTACAAACTATAAATGCTGAAGGGGTTTTAGAGAAGTGTGTACCTTCTAGCTGCTGGTGGGATATAAAGTCGTAACAGCACTAATGCAAACTGAATCGAGCTGCTTGAAAACGTAAAAATTGAGCTACCATATGATGCGGCAGGGCACCTTTTGGGCCTATAACCTAAGACCACCAGAATCGGAAAGACAGAGGCAGGCAAATGTGCACTGCAACAATACTGAAATAGCAAAGACATGGAAGCAAAAAAAAAGGTCCATAAACAGATGAATGGACAAAGACGAAGTGGGATACGTACCAAATGGAATAGTAGCCTCGGGAAAAAAATGAACAATGCCGTTTTCAGGACTACAGTTGAGCCTAGAAATAATCATATAAGGTTAAGTAAGTCAAAAGGGTATGACAAATATCCTATGACATCATTTATACATGTTATCCCAAGATTGCTACCAATGAACATATTTCCACAGAAAAAGACACTCACAGACTTATCAAATAAACTAATGGCTAGCCAAAATGAAAGGTGGGAGGATGGGTAAATTAGGACTATGGGGTTAAAATACGTATACTAATGTATGTTAAATGTATATAAACATATAACATATGAAATATATAAATTATATAATCACCAATACCTTTAAAATATACATTCTGTAATCACATACATGCTAACAGGTTCGAAGATGAACAGACATATGTATGAATCATTGAGCAGATTCTGTACAGCCAGAAAACCACAACACTCTAATCAAATTTACTCCGATAAGAAATAGAAATTAAATTTAAAAAACAAACATAAGTTAGGAGACATAAACTTCTGGGGGCTTGTCCCAGCACATTGCACTCTAATTTACAAGCTCGGAACACTACCTCCAGGAAGACTGTGTTGTCCTAGTAACAAGACTTGAGAACGTAATAATGCTGCCGCCTTGTGGCTGCTTCCCACAACAGTAGCTTTAAACCCAGTGCCAATGGTTGCTTATATAGTCACAAGGACTGCAGGGCTGTAAAAGACACAGGCCCTCAAAAAATGCCCTGGGGTATGGAATTGGCAAGAAAATTCAACACAGGAGAAATTTTCAAGAAGTCAATAAGAGGAGGGAAGTTGTAGTCACTCTTTAAAAAAAAAGGAAAAGAAAAAAAGGACATGCCTAAAGCTCAGCATAAGGAATTATTAGCCACATGCGTATCCAACCTCCAAAAAGGTTTCAGCTCACACCAGTCATGACCATCAGCAAAAAGTCTACAAACTATAAATGCTGAAGGGGTTTTAGAGAACTGTGTACCTTCTAGCTGCTGGTGGGATGTAAAGTGGTAACAGCAGTAACGCAAACTGAATCGAGCTGCTTGAAAAGGTAAACATTGAGCTACCATATGATGCGGCAGGGCACATTTTGGGCCTATAACCTAAGACAACCGGAATCGGAAAGACAGAGGCAGACAAATGTGCACTGCAACAATACTGAAATAGCCAAGACATGGAAGCAAAAAAAAAGGTCCATAAACAGATGAATGGACAAAGACGAAGTGGGATACGTACCAAATGGAATAGTAGCCTCGGGAAAAAAATGAACAATGCCGTTTTCAGGACTACAGTTGAGCCTAGAAATAATCATATAAGGTTAAGTAAGTCAAAAGGGTATGACAAATATCCTATGACATCATTTATACATGTTATCCTAAGATTGCTACCAATGAACATATTTCCACAGAAAAAGACACTCACAGACTTATCAAATAAACTAATGGCTAGCCAAAATGAAAGGTGGGAGGATGGGTAAATTAGGACAATGGGGTTAAAATACATATACTAATGTATGTTAAATGTATATAAACATATAACATATGAAATATATAAATTATATAATCACCAATACCTTTAAAATATACATTCTGTAATCACATACATGCTAACAGGTTCGAAGATGAACAGACATATGTATGAATCATTGAGCAGATTCTGTACAGCCAGAAACCCACAACACTCTAATCAAATTTACTCCGATAAGAAATAGAAATTAAATTTAAAAAACAAACATAAGTTAGGAGACATAAACTTCTGGGGGCTTGTCCCAGCACATTGCACTCTAATTTACAAGCTCGGAACACTACCTCCAGGAAGACTGTGTTGTCCTAGTAACAAGACTTGAGAACGTAATAATGCTGCCGCCTTGTGGCTGCTTCCCACAACAGTAGCTTTAAACCCAGTGCCAATGGTTGCTTATATAGTCACAAGGACTGCAGGGCTGTAAAAGACACAGGCCCTCAAAAAATGCCCTGGGGTATGGAATTGGCAAGAAAATTCAACACAGGAGAAATTTTCAAGAAGTCAATAAGAGGAGGGAAGTTGTAGTCACTCTTTAAAAAAAAAGGAAAAGAAAAAAAGGACATGCCTAAAGCTTAGCATAAGGAATTATTAGCCACATGCGTATCCAACCTCCAAAAAGGTTTCAGCTCACACCAGTCATGACCATCAGCAAAAAGTCTACAAACTATAAATGCTGAAGGGGTTTTAGAGAACTGTGTACCTTCTAGCTGCTGGTGGGATGTAAAGTGGTAACAGCAGTAACGCAAACTGAATCGAGCTGCTTGAAAAGGTAAACATTGAGCTACCATATGATGCGGCAGGGCACATTTTGGGCCTATAACCTAAGACCACCGGAATCGGAAAGACAGAGGCAGGCAAATGTGCACTGCAACAATACTGAAATAGCCAAGACATGGAAGCAAAAAAAAAGGTCCATAAACAGATGAATGGACAAAGACGAAGTGGGATACGTACCAAATGGAATAGTAGCCTCGGGAAAAAAATGAACAATGCCGTTTTCAGGACTACAGTTGAGCCTAGAAATAATCATATAAGGTTAAGTAAGTCAAAAGGGTATGACAAATATCCTATGACATCATTTATACATGTTATCCTAAGATTGCTACCAATGAACATATTTCCACAGTAAAAGACACTCACAGACTTATCAAATAAACTAATGGTTAGCCAAAATGAAAGGTGGGAGGATGGGTAAATTAGGACAATGGGGTTAACATACATATACTAATGTATGTTAAATGTATATAAACATATAATATATAAACTATATAAATAATATAATCACCAATACCTTTAAAATATACATTCTGTAATCACATACATGCTAACAGGTTCCGAAGATGAACAGACATATGTATGAATCATTGAGCAGATTCTGTACAGTCAAACAATAAAAACACTCTAATCAAATTTACTCCGATAAGAAATAGAAATTAAATTTAAAAAAAAAACATAAGTTAGGAGACATAAACTTCTGGGGGCTTGTCCCAGCACATTGCACTCTAATTTACAAGCTCGGAACACTACCTCCAGGAAGACTGTGTTGTCCTAGTAACAAGACTTGAGAACGCAATAATGCTGCCGCCTTGTGGCTGCTTCCCACAACAGCACTTTAAACCCAGTGCCAATGATTGCTTATATAGTCACAAGGACTGCAGGGCTGTAAATGACACAAGCCCTCAAAATATGCCCTGGGGTAGGGAATTGGCAAGAACATTCAACACATGAGAAATTTCCAAGAAGTCAATAAGAGGAGGGAAGTTGTACTCACTCTTTAAAAAAAAAAGGAAAAGAAAAAAAAGGACATGCCTAAAGCTTAGTATAAGGAATTATTAGACACATACAAATTCAAATTCAAAAAGGTTTCAGCTCACACCAGTCATTACCATCAGTAAAATGTCTACAAACTATAAATGCTGAAGGGGTTTTAGAGATCTGTGTACCTTCTAGCTGCTGGTGGGATGTAAAGTGGAAACAGCACTAACGCAAACTGAATCGAGCTGCTTGAAAAGGTAAAAACTGAGCTACCAAATGATGGGGCAGGGCACCTTTTGGGCCTATAACCTAAGACCACCAAAATTGGAAAGACAGAGGCAGGCAAATATGCACTGCAACAATACTGAAATAGCCAAGATATGGAAGCAAAAAAAAGGTCCATAAACGGATGAATGGACAAAGAAGAAGTGGTATACGGACAGAATGGAATAGTAGCCTCGGGAGAAAAATGAACAATGCTGTTTTCAGGACTACAGTTGAGCCTAGAAAAAATCATATAAGGTTAAGTAAGTCAAAAGGGTATGACAAATATCCTATGATATCATTTATACAAGTTTTCTTAAGATTGCTACCAATGAACATATTTCCACAGAAAAAGACACTCACAGACTTATCAAATAAACTAATGTTTAGCCAAAATGAAAGGGGGGGGATGGGTAAGTTAGGACTATGGGGTTAACATACATATACTAATGTAAGTTAAATGTATATAAACATATAACATATAAACGATATGAATTATATAATCACCAATACCTTCAAAATATATATTCTGTGATCACATACATGGTAACAGGATCCGAAGATGAACAGACATATGTATGAATCATTGAACAGATTCTGTACAGCCAGACAATCAAAACACTCTAATCATATTTACTCCGATAAAAAATACAAATTAAATTTAAAAAACAAACATAAGTAAGGAGACATAAACTTCTGGGGGCTTGTCCCAGCACAATGCACTCTAATTTAAAAGCTCGGAACACTACCTCCAGGAAGACTCTGTTGTCCTAGTAACAAGACTTGAGAACGTAATAATGCTGCCGCCTTGTGGCTGTCTCCAAAAACAGCACCTTTAAACCCAGTGCCAATGGTTGCTTATATAGTCACAAGGACTGCACGGTTGTAAATGACACAGGCACTCAAAAAATGCCCTGGGGTAGGGAATAGGCAAGAAAATTCAACACATAAGAAACTTTTCAAGAAATCAATAAGAGGAGGGAAGTTGTACTCACTCATTTTAAAAAAAAGGAAAAGAAAAAATAGGACATGCCTAAAGCTCAGCATAAGGAATTATTAGCCACATGCGTATCCAACCTCCAAAAAGGTTTCAGCTCACACCAGTCATGACCATCAGCAAAAAGTCTACAAACTATAAATGCTGAAGGGGTTTTAGAGAAGTGTGTACCTTCTAGCTGCTGGTGGGATATAAAGTCGTAACAGCACTAATGCAAACTGAATCGAGCTGCTTGAAAACGTAAAAATTGAGCTACCATATGATGCGGCAGGGCACCTTTTGGGCCTATAACCTAAGACCACCAGAATCGGAAAGACAGAGGCAGGCAAATGTGCACTGCAACAATACTGAAATAGCAAAGACATGGAAGCAAAAAAAAAAGGTCCATAAACAGATGAATGGACAAAGACGAAGTGGGATACGTACCAAATGGAATAGTAGCCTCGGGAAAAAAATGAACAATGCCGTTTTCAGGACTACAGTTGAGCCTAGAAATAATCATATAAGGTTAAGTAAGTCAAAAAGGGTATGACAAATATCCTATGACATCATTTATACATGTTATCCTAAGATTGCTACCAATGAACATATTTCCACAGAAAAAGACACTCACAGACTTATCAAATAAACTAATGGCTAGCCAAAATGAAAGGTGGGAGGATGGGTAAATTAGGACAATGGGGTTAAAATACATATACTAATGTATGTTAAATGTATATAAACATATAACATATGAAATATGTAAATTATATAATCACCAATACCTTTAAAATATACATTCTGTAATCACATACATGCTAACAGGTTCGAAGATGAACAGACATATGTATGAATCATTGAGCAGATTCTGTACAGCCAGAAAACCACAACACTCTAATCAAATTTACTCCGATAAGAAATAGAAATTAAATTTAAAAAACAAACATAAGTTAGGAGACATAAACTTCTGGGGGCTTGTCCCAGCACATTGCACTCTAATTTACAAGCTCGGAACACTACCTCCAGGAAGACTGTGTTGTCCTAGTAACAAGACTTGAGAACGTAATAATGCTGCCGCCTTGTGGCTGCTTCCCACAACAGTAGCTTTAAACCCAGTGCCAATGGTTGCTTATATAGTCACAAGGACTGCAGGGCTGTAAAAGACACAGGCCCTCAAAAAATGCCCTGGGGTAGGGAATTGGCAAGAAAATTCAACACATGAGAAATTTTCAAGAAGTCAATAAGAGGAGGGAAGTTGTAGTCACTCTTTAAAAAAAAAGGAAAAGAAAAAAAGGACATGCCTAAAGCTCAGCATAAGGAATTATTAGCCACATGCGTATCCAACCTCCAAAAAGGTTTCAGCTCACACCAGTCATGACCATCAGCAAAAAGTCTACAAACTATAAATGCTGAAGGGGTTTTAGAGAACTGTGTACCTTCTAGCTGCTGGTGGGATGTAAAGTGGTAACAGCAGTAACGCAAACTGAATCGAGCTGCTTGAAAAGGTAAACATTGAGCTACCATATGATGCGGCAGGGCACATTTTGGGCCTATAACCTAAGACCACCGGAATCGGAAAGACAGAGGCAGGCAAATGTGCACTGCAACAATACTGAAATAGCCAAGACATGGAAGCAAAAAAAAAGGTCCATAAACAGATGAATGGACAAAGACGAAGTGGGATACGTACCAAATGGAATAGTAGCCTCGGGAAAAAAATGAACAATGCCGTTTTCAGGACTACAGTTGAGCCTAGAAATAATCATATAAGGTTAAGTAAGTCAAAAGGGTATGACAAATATCCTATGACATCATTTATACATGTTATCCTAAGATTGCTACCAATGAACATATTTCCACAGTAAAAGACACTCACAGACTTATCAAATAAACTAATGGTTAGCCAAAATGAAAGGTGGGAGGATGGGTAAATTAGGACAATGGGGTTAACATACATATACTAATGTATGTTAAATGTATATAAACATATAATATATAAACTATATAAATAATATAATCACCAATACCTTTAAAATATACATTCTGTAATCACATACATGCTAACAGGTTCCGAAGATGAACAGACATATGTATGAATCATTGAGCAGATTCTGTACAGTCAAACAATAAAAACACTCTAATCAAATTTACTCCGATAAGAAATAGAAATTAAATTTAAAAAAAAAACATAAGTTAGGAGACATAAACTTCTGGGGGCTTGTCCCAGCACATTGCACTCTAATTTACAAGCTCGGAACACTACCTCCAGGAAGACTGTGTTGTCCTAGTAACAAGACTTGAGAACGCAATAATGCTGCCGCCTTGTGGCTGCTTCCCACAACAGCACTTTAAACCCAGTGCCAATGATTGCTTATATAGTCACAAGGACTGCAGGGCTGTAAATGACACAAGCCCTCAAAATATGCCCTGGGGTAGGGAATTGGCAAGAACATTCAACACATGAGAAATTTCCAAGAAGTCAATAAGAGGAGGGAAGTTGTACTCACTCTTTAAAAAAAAAAGGAAAAGAAAAAAAAGGACATGCCTAAAGCTTAGTATAAGGAATTATTAGACACATACAAATTCAAATTCAAAAAGGTTTCAGCTCACACCAGTCATTACCATCAGTAAAATGTCTACAAACTATAAATGCTGAAGGGGTTTTAGAGATCTGTGTACCTTCTAGCTGCTGGTGGGATGTAAAGTGGAAACAGCACTAACGCAAACTGAATCGAGCTGCTTGAAAAGGTAAAAACTGAGCTACCAAATGATGGGGCAGGGCACCTTTTGGGCCTATAACCTAAGACCACCAAAATTGGAAAGACAGAGGCAGGCAAATATGCACTGCAACAATACTGAAATAGCCAAGATATGGAAGCAAAAAAAAGGTCCATAAACGGATGAATGGACAAAGAAGAAGTGGTATACGGACAGAATGGAATAGTAGCCTCGGGAGAAAAATGAACAATGCTGTTTTCAGGACTACAGTTGAGCCTAGAAAAAATCATATAAGGTTAAGTAAGTCAAAAGGGTATGACAAATATCCTATGATATCATTTATACAAGTTTTCTTAAGATTGCTACCAATGAACATATTTCCACAGAAAAAGACACTCACAGACTTATCAAATAAACTAATGTTTAGCCAAAATGAAAGGGGGGGGATGGGTAAGTTAGGACTATGGGGTTAACATACATATACTAATGTAAGTTAAATGTATATAAACATATAACATATAAACGATATGAATTATATAATCACCAATACCTTCAAAATATATATTCTGTGATCACATACATGGTAACAGGATCCGAAGATGAACAGACATATGTATGAATCATTGAACAGATTCTGTACAGCCAGACAATCAAAACACTCTAATCATATTTACTCCGATAAAAAATACAAATTAAATTTAAAAAAAAAACATAAGTAAGGAGACATAAACTTCTGGGGGCTTGTCCCAGCACAATGCACTCTAATTTAAAAGCTCGGAACACTACCTCCAGGAAGACTCTGTTGTCCTAGTAACAAGACTTGAGAACGTAATAATGCTGCCGCCTTGTGGCTGTCTCCAAAAACAGCACCTTTAAACCCAGTGCCAATGGTTGCTTATATAGTCACAAGGACTGCACGGTTGTAAATGACACAGGCACTCAAAAAATGCCCTGGGGTAGGGAATAGGCAAGAAAATTCAACACATAAGAAACTTTTCAAGAAATCAATAAGAGGAGGGAAGTTGTACTCACTCATTTTAAAAAAAAGGAAAAGAAAAAATAGGACATGCCTAAAGCTCAGCATAAGGAATTATTAGCCACATGCGTATCCAACCTCCAAAAAGGTTTCAGCTCACACCAGTCATGACCATCAGCAAAAAGTCTACAAACTATAAATGCTGAAGGGGTTTTAGAGAAGTGTGTACCTTCTAGCTGCTGGTGGGATATAAAGTCGTAACAGCACTAATGCAAACTGAATCGAGCTGCTTGAAAACGTAAAAATTGAGCTACCATATGATGCGGCAGGGCACCTTTTGGGCCTATAACCTAAGACCACCAGAATCGGAAAGACAGAGGCAGGCAAATGTGCACTGCAACAATACTGAAATAGCAAAGACATGGAAGCAAAAAAAAAAGGTCCATAAACAGATGAATGGACAAAGACGAAGTGGGATACGTACCAAATGGAATAGTAGCCTCGGGAAAAAAATGAACAATGCCGTTTTCAGGACTACAGTTGAGCCTAGAAATAATCATATAAGGTTAAGTAAGTCAAAAAGGGTATGACAAATATCCTATGACATCATTTATACATGTTATCCTAAGATTGCTACCAATGAACATATTTCCACAGAAAAAGACACTCACAGACTTATCAAATAAACTAATGGCTAGCCAAAATGAAAGGTGGGAGGATGGGTAAATTAGGACAATGGGGTTAAAATACATATACTAATGTATGTTAAATGTATATAAACATATAACATATGAAATATGTAAATTATATAATCACCAATACCTTTAAAATATACATTCTGTAATCACATACATGCTAACAGGTTCGAAGATGAACAGACATATGTATGAATCATTGAGCAGATTCTGTACAGCCAGAAAACCACAACACTCTAATCAAATTTACTCCGATAAGAAATAGAAATTAAATTTAAAAAACAAACATAAGTTAGGAGACATAAACTTCTGGGGGCTTGTCCCAGCACATTGCACTCTAATTTACAAGCTCGGAACACTACCTCCAGGAAGACTGTGTTGTCCTAGTAACAAGACTTGAGAACGTAATAATGCTGCCGCCTTGTGGCTGCTTCCCACAACAGTAGCTTTAAACCCAGTGCCAATGGTTGCTTATATAGTCACAAGGACTGCAGGGCTGTAAAAGACACAGGCCCTCAAAAAATGCCCTGGGGTAGGGAATTGGCAAGAAAATTCAACACATGAGAAATTTTCAAGAAGTCAATAAGAGGAGGGAAGTTGTAGTCACTCTTTAAAAAAAAAGGAAAAGAAAAAAAGGACATGCCTAAAGCTCAGCATAAGGAATTATTAGCCACATGCGTATCCAACCTCCAAAAAGGTTTCAGCTCACACCAGTCATGACCATCAGCAAAAAGTCTACAAACTATAAATGCTGAAGGGGTTTTAGAGAACTGTGTACCTTCTAGCTGCTGGTGGGATGTAAAGTGGTAACAGCAGTAACGCAAACTGAATCGAGCTGCTTGAAAAGGTAAACATTGAGCTACCATATGATGCGGCAGGGCACATTTTGGGCCTATAACCTAAGACAACTGGATTCGGAAAGACAGAGGCAGGCAAATGTGCACTGCAACAATATTGAAATAGCCAAGACATGGAAGCAAAATAAAGGTCCATAAACAGATGAATGGACAAAGACGAAATGGTACACGTACCAAATGGAATAGAAGCCTCTGGAAAAAAATGAACAATGCCGTTTTCAGGACTAGAGTTGAGCCTAGAAATAATCATATAAGGTTAAGTAAGTCAAAAGGGTATGACAAATATCCTATGATATCATTAATACATGTTATCCTAAGATTGCTACCAATGAACATATTTCCACAGAAAAAGACACTCACAGACTTATCAAATAAACTAATGGTTAGCCAAAATGAAAGGTGGGGGGATGGGTAAGTTAGGACTATGGGGTTAACATACATATACTAATGTAAGTTAAATGTATATAAACATATAACATATAAACGATATGAATTATATAATCACCAATACCTTCAAAATATATATTCTGTGATCACATACATGGTAACAGGATCCGAAGATGAACAGACATATGTATGAATCATTGAGCAGATTCTGTACAGTCAAACAATAAAAACACTCTAATCAAATTTACTCCGATAAGAAATAGAAATTAAATTTAAAAAGCAAACATAAGTTAGGAGACATAAACTTCTGGGGACTTCTCCCAGAACATTCCACTCTAATTTACAACCTTGGAAAACTACCTCCAGGAAGACTCTGTTGCCCTAGTAACAAGAGTTGAGAACGTAATAATGCTGCCGCCTTGTGGCTGTTTCCCACAACAGCAGCTTTAAACCCAGTGCCAATGGTTGCTTAATAGTCACAAGGACTGCAGGGCTCTAAAAGACACCTGCCCTCAAAAAATGCCCTGGGCAAGGGACTAGGCAAGAAAATTCAACACATGAGAAACTTTTCAAGAAGTCAATAAGAGGAGGGAAGTTGTACTCACTCTTTAAAAAAAAAAGGAAAAGAAAAAATAGGACATGCCTAAAGCTCAGTATAAGGAATTATTACTAACATGCAATTTCAAATTCAAAAAGGTTTCAGCTCACACCAGTCATGACCATCAGGAAAAAGTCTACAAACTATAAATGGTGAAGGGGTTTTAGAGAACTGTGTACCTTCTAGCTGCTGGGGGGATGTAAAGTGGTAACAGCAGTAACGCAACCTGAATCGAGCTGCTTGAAAACGTAAAAATTGAGCTACCATATGATGCGGCAGGGCACCTTTTGGGCCTATAACCTAAGACCACCAGATTCGGAAAGACAGAGGCAGGCAAATGTGCACTGCAGCAATACTGAAATAGCCAAGACATGGAAGCAAAAAAAAGGTCCATAAACAGATGAATGGACAAAGACGAAGTGGTATACGTACCAAATGGAATAGTAGCCTCGGAAAAAAAATGAACATTGCCGTTTCCAGGACTACAATTGAGACTAGAAATAATCATATAAGGTTAAGTAAGTCAAAAGGGTATGACAAATATCCTACGATATCATTTATAAAAGTTATCCTAAGATTGCTACCCATGAACATATTTCCACAGAAAAAGACACTCACAGACTAATCAAATAAACTAATGGTTAGCCAAAATGAAAGGTGGGAGAATAGGTAAATTAGGACTATGGGGTTAACATACATATACTAATGTATGTTAAATGTATATAAACATATCACATATAAACTATATGCATTATATCATCACCAATAGCTTTAAAATATACATTCTGTAATCACGTACATGGTAGCAGGATCCGAAGATGAACAGACATATGTATGAATCATTGAGCAGATTCTGTACAGCCAGACAATCAAAACACTCTAATCAAATTGACTCTGATAAGAAATAGAAATTAAATTTAAAAAGCAAACATAAGTTAGGAGACATAAACTTCTGGGGGCTTGTCCAGGCACATTCCACTCTAATTTACAACCTTGGAAAACTACCTCCTGGAAGACTCTGTTGCCCTAGTAACAAGAGTTGAGAACGTAATAATGCTGCCACCTTGTGGCTGTTTCCCACAACAGCAGCTTTAAACCCAGTGCCAAAGGTTGCTTAATAGTCACACGGACTGCAGGGCTCTAAATGACACCGGCCCTCAAAGAATGCCCTGGAGTAGTGAATAGGCAAAAAAATTCAACACATGAGTAACTTTTCAAGAAGTCAATAAGAGGAGGGAAGTTGTACTCACTCTTTAAAAAAAAAGGAAAAGAAAAAAAAAGGACATGCCTAAAGCTCAGTATAAGGAATTATTAGCCACATGCAAATTCAAATTCAAAAAGGTTTCAGGTGACACCAGTCATGACCATCAGCAAAAAGTCTACAGACTATAAATGCTGAAGGGGTTTTAGAGAATTGTGTACATTCTAGCTGCTGGTGGGATGTAAAGTGGAAACAGCACTAACGCATACTGAATGGAGCTGCTTGAAAAGGTAAAAATTGAGTTACCATATGATGCGGCAGGGCACCTTTTGGGCCTATAACCTAAGACCACCAAAATCGGAAATACAGAGGCAGGCAAATGTGCACTGCAACAATACTGAAATACCCAAGACATGGAAGCAAAAAATGGTCCATAAACAGGTGAATGGACAAAGAAGAAGTGGTATATGGAGAGAATGGAAGAGTAGCCTCGGGAAAAAAATGAACAATGCCGTTTTCAGAACTACAGTTGAGACTAGAAATAGTCATATAAGGTTAAGTAAGTCAAAAGGGTGTGACAAATATCCTATGAAATCATTTATACATGTTTTCCTAAGATTACTACCAATGAACATATTTCCACAGAAAAAGACAGTCACAGACTTATCAAAAATACTAACGGTTAGCCAAAATGAAAGGTGGGAGGATGGGTAAATTAGGACTATGGGGTTAACATACATATACTAATGTAAGTTAAATGTATATAAACATATAACATATAAACGATATGAATTATATAATCACCAATACCTTCAAAATATATATTCTGTGATCACATACATGGTAACAGGATCCGAAGATGAACAGACATATGTATGAATCATTGAACAGATTCTGTACAGCCAGACAATCAAAACACTCTAATCAAATTTACTCCGATAAAAAATACAAATTAAATTTAAAAAACAAACATAAGTAAGGAGACATAAACTTCTGGGGGCTTGTCCCAGCACATTGCACTCTAATTTAAAAGCTCGGAACACTACCTCCAGGAAGACTCTGTTGTCCTAGTAACAAGACTTGAGAACGTAATAATGCTGCCGCCTTGTGGCTATCTCCAAAAACAGCACCTTTAAACCCAGTGCCAATGGTTGCTTATATAGTCACAAGGACTGCACGGTTGTAAATGACACAGGCACTCAAAAAATGCCCTGGGGTAGGGAATAGGCAAGAAAATTCAACACATAAGAAACTTTTCAAGAAATCAATAAGAGGAGGGAAGTTGTACTCACTCATTTTAAAAAAAAGGAAAAGAAAAAATAGGACATGCCTAAAGCTCAGCATAAGGAATTATTAGCCACATGCGTATCCAACCTCCAAAAAGGTTTCAGCTCACACCAGTCATGACCATCAGCAAAAAGTCTACAAACTATAAATGCTGAAGGGGTTTTAGAGAAGTGTGTACCTTCTAGCTGCTGGTGGGATATAAAGTCGTAACAGGACTAATGCAAACTGAATCGAGCTGCTTGAAAACGTAAAAATTGAGCTACCATATGATGCGGCAGGGCACCTTTTGGGCCTATAACCTAAGACCACCAGAATCGGAAAGACAGAGGCAGGCAAATGTGCACTGCAACAATACTGAAATAGCAAAGACATGGAAGCAAAAAAAAAGGTCCATAAACAGATGAATGGACAAAGACGAAGTGGGATACGTACCAAATGGAATAGTAGCCTCGGGAAAAAAATGAACAATGCCGTTTTCAGGACTACAGTTGAGCCTAGAAATAATCATATAAGGTTAAGTAAGTCAAAAGGGTATGACAAATATCCTATGACATCATTTATACATGTTATCCTAAGATTGCTACCAATGAACATATTTCCACAGAAAAAGACACTCACAGACTTATCAAATAAACTAATGGCTAGCCAAAATGAAAGGTGGGAGGATGGGTAAATTAGGACAATGGGGTTAAAATACTTATACTAATGTATGTTAAATGTATATAAACATATAACATATGAAATATATAAATTATATAATCACCAATACCTTTAAAATATACATTCTGTAATCACATACATGCTAACAGGTTCGAAGATGAACAGACATATGTATGAATCTTTGAGCAGATTCTGTACAGCCAGAAAACCACAACACTCTAATCAAATTTACTCTGATAAGAAATAGAAATTAAATTTAAAAAACAAACATAAGTTAGGAGACATAAACTTCTGGGGGCTTGTCCCAGCACATTGCACTCTAATTTACAAGCTCGGAACACTACCTCCAGGAAGACTGTGTTGTCCTAGTAACAAGACTTGAGAACGTAATAATGCTGCCGCCTTGTGGCTGCTTCCCACAACAGTAGCTTTAAACCCAGTGCCAATGGTTGCTTATATAGTCACAAGGACTGCAGGGCTGTAAAAGACACAGGCCCTCAAAAAATGCCCTGGGGTATGGAATTGGCAAGAAAATTCAACACAGGAGAAATTTTCAAGAAGTCAATAAGAGGAGGGAAGTTGTAGTCACTCTTTAAAAAAAAAGGAAAAGAAAAAAAGGACATGCCTAAAGCTCAGCATAAGGAATTATTAGCCACATGCGTATCCAACCTCCAAAAAGGTTTCAGCTCACACCAGTCATGACCATCAGCAAAAAGTCTACAAACTATAAATGCTGAAGGGGTTTTAGAGAACTGTGTACCTTCTAGCTGCTGGTGGGATGTAAAGTGGTAACAGCAGTAACGCAAACTGAATCGAGCTGCTTGAAAAGGTAAACATTGAGCTACCATATGATGCGGCAGGGCACATTTTGGGCCTATAACCTAAGACCACCGGAATCGGAAAGACAGAGGCAGGCAAATGTGCACTGCAACAATACTGAAATAGCCAAGACATGGAAGCAAAAAAAAAGGTCCATAAACAGATGAATGGACAAAGACGAAGTGGGATACGTACCAAATGGAATAGTAGCCTCGGGAAAAAAATGAACAATGCCGTTTTCAGGACTACAGTTGAGCCTAGAAATAATCATATAAGGTTAAGTAAGTCAAAAGGGTATGACAAATATCCTATGACATCATTTATACATGTTATCCTAAGATTGCTACCAATGAACATATTTCCACAGAAAAAGACACTCACAGACTTATCAAATAAACTAATGGCTAGCCAAAATGAAAGGTGGGAGGATGGGTAAATTAGGACAATGGGGTTAAAATACATATACTAATGTATGTTAAATGTATATAAACATATAACATATGAAATATATAAATTATATAATCACCAATACCTTTAAAATATACATTCTGTAATCACATACATGCTAACAGGTTCGAAGATGAACAGACATATGTATGAATCATTGAGCAGATTCTGTACAGCCAGAAACCCACAACACTCTAATCAAATTTACTCCGATAAGAAATAGAAATTAAATTTAAAAAACAAACATAAGTTAGGAGACATAAACTTCTGGGGGCTTGTCCCAGCACATTGCACTCTAATTTACAAGCTCGGAACACTACCTCCAGGAAGACTGTGTTGTCCTAGTAACAAGACTTGAGAACGTAATAATGCTGCCGCCTTGTGGCTGCTTCCCACAACAGTAGCTTTAAACCCAGTGCCAATGGTTGCTTATATAGTCACAAGGACTGCAGGGCTGTAAAAGACACAGGCCCTCAAAAAATGCCCTGGGGTATGGAATTGGCAAGAAAATTCAACACATGAGAAATTTTCAAGAAGTCAATAAGAGGAGGGAAGTTGTAGTCACTCTTTAAAAAAAAAGGAAAAGAAAAAAAGGACATGCCTAAAGCTCAGCATAAGGAATTATTAGCCACATGCGTATCCAACCTCCAAAAAGGTTTCAGCTCACACCAGTCATGACCATCAGCAAAAAGTCTACAAACTATAAATGCTGAAGGGGTTTTAGAGAACTGTGTACCTTCTAGCTGCTGGTGGGATGTAAAGTGGTAACAGCAGTAACGCAAACTGAATCGAGCTGCTTGAAAAGGTAAACATTGAGCTACCATATGATGCGGCAGGGCACATTTTGGGCCTATAACCTAAGACAACTGGATTCGGAAAGACAGAGGCAGGCAAATGTGCACTGCAACAATATTGAAATAGCCAAGACATGGAAGCAAAAAAAAGGTCCATAAACAGATGAATGGACAAAGACGAAATGGTACACGTACCAAATGGAATAGAAGCCTCTGGAAAAAAATGAACAATGCCGTTTTCAGGACTAGAGTTGAGCCTAGAAATAATCATATAAGGTTAAGTAAGTCAAAAGGGTATGACAAATATCCTATGATATCATTAATACATGTTATCCTAAGATTGCTACCAATGAACATATTTCCACAGAAAAAGACACTCACAGACTTATCAAATAAACTAATGGTTAGCCAAAATGAAAGGTGGGAGGATGGGTAAATTAGGACAATGGGGTTAACATACATATACTAATGTATGTTAAATGTATATAAACATATAATATATAAACTATATAAATAATATAATCACCAATACCTTTAAAATATACATTCTGTAATCACATACATGCTAACAGGTTCCGAAGATGAACAGATATATGTATGACTCATTGAGCAGATTCTGTACAGTCAAACAATAAAAACACTCTAATCAAATTTACTCCGATAAGAAATAGAAATTAAATTTAAAAAAAAAACATAAGTTAGGAGACATAAACTTCTGGGGGCTTGTCCCAGCACATTGCACTCTAATTTACAAGCTCAGAACACTACCCCCAGGAAGACTCTGTTGTCCTAGTAACAAGACTTGAGAACGCAATAATGCTGCCGCCTTGTGGCTGCTTCCCACAACAGCACTTTAAACCCAGTGCCAATGATTGCTTATATAGTCACAAGGACTGCAGGGCTGTAAATGACACAAGCCCTCAAAATATGCCCTGGGGTAGGGAATTGGCAAGAACATTCAACACATGAGAAATTTCCAAGAAGTCAATAAGAGGAGGGAAGTTGTACTCACTCTTTAAAAAAAAAAGGAAAAGAAAAAAAAGGACATGCCTAAAGCTTAGTATAAGGAATTATTAGCCACATACAAATTCAAATTCAAAAAGGTTTCAGCTCACACCAGTCATTACCATCAGCAAAATGTCTACAAACTATAAATGCTGAAGGGGTTTTAGAGATCTGTGTACCTTCTAGCTGCTGGTGGGATGTAAAGTGGAAACAGCACTAACGCAAACTGAATCGAGCTGCTTGAAAAGGTAAAAATTGAGCTACCAAATGATGGGGCAGGGCACCTTTTGGGCCTATAACCTAAGACCACCAAAATTGGAAAGACAGAGGCAGGCAAATATGCACTGCAACAATACTGAAATAGCCAAGATATGGAAGCAAAAAAAAGGTCCATAAACAGATGAATGGACAAAGAAGAAGTGGTATACGGACAGAATGGAATAGTAGCCTCGGGAGAAAAATGAACAATGCTGTTTTCAGGACTACAGTTGAGCCTAGAAAAAATCATATAAGGTTAAGTGAGTCAAAAGGGTATGACAAATATCCTATGATATCATTTATACAAGTTTTCTTAAGATTGCTACCAATGAACATATTTCCACAGAAAAAGACACTCACAGACTTATCAAATAAACTAATGTTTAGCCAAAATGAAAGGTGGGGGGATGGGTAAGTTAGGACTATGGGGTTAACACACATATACTAATGTAAGTTAAATGTATATAAACATATAACATATAAACGATATGAATTATATAATCACCAATACCTTCAAAATATATATTCTGTGATCACATACATGGTAACAGGATGCGAAGATGAACAGACATATGTATGAATCATTGAACAGATTCTGTACAGCCAGACAATCAAAACACTCTAATCAAATTTACTCCGATAAAAAATACAAATTAAATTTAAAAAACAAACATAAGTAAGGAGACATAAACTTCTGGGGGCTTGTCCCAGCACATTGCACTCTAATTTAAAAGCTCGGAACACTACCTCCAGGAAGACTCTGTTGTCCTAGTAACAAGACTTGAGAACGTAATAATGCTGCCGCCTTGTGGCTGTCTCCAAAAACAGCACCTTTAAACCCAGTGCCAATGGTTGCTTATATAGTCACAAGGACTGCACGGTTGTAAATGACACAGGCACTCAAAAAATGCCCTGGGGTAGGGAATAGGCAAGAAAATTCAACACATAAGAAACTTTTCAAGAAATCAATAAGAGGAGGGAAGTTGTACTCACTCATTTTAAAAAAAAGGAAAAGAAAAAATAGGACATGCCTAAAGCTCAGCATAAGGAATTATTAGCCACATGCGTATCCAACCTCCAAAAAGGTTTCAGCTCACACCAGTCATGACCATCAGCAAAAAGTCTACAAACTATAAATGCTGAAGGGGTTTTAGAGAAGTGTGTACCTTCTAGCTGCTGGTGGGATATAAAGTCGTAACAGCACTAATGCAAACTGAATCGAGCTGCTTGAAAACGTAAAAATTGAGCTACCATATGATGCGGCAGGGCACCTTTTGGGCCTATAACCTAAGACCACCAGAATCGGAAAGACAGAGGCAGGCAAATGTGCACTGCAACAATACTGAAATAGCAAAGACATGGAAGCAAAAAAAAAGGTCCATAAACAGATGAATGGACAAAGACGAAGTGGGATACGTACCAAATGGAATAGTAGCCTCGGGAAAAAAATGAACAATGCCGTTTTCAGGACTACAGTTGAGCCTAGAAATAATCATATAAGGTTAAGTAAGTCAAAAGGGTATGACAAATATCCTATGACATCATTTATACATGTTATCCCAAGATTGCTACCAATGAACATATTTCCACAGAAAAAGACACTCACAGACTTATCAAATAAACTAATGGCTAGCCAAAATGAAAGGTGGGAGGATGGGTAAATTAGGACTATGGGGTTAAAATACATATACTAATGTATGTTAAATGTATATAAACATATAACATATGAAATATATAAATTATATAATCACCAATACCTTTAAAATATACATTCTGTAATCACATACATGCTAACAGGTTCGAAGATGAACAGACATATGTATGAATCATTGAGCAGATTCTGTACAGCCAGAAAACCACAACACTCTAATCAAATTTACTCCGATAAGAAATAGAAATTAAATTTAAAAAACAAACATAAGTTAGGAGACATAAACTTCTGGGGGCTTGTCCCAGCACATTGCACTCTAATTTACAAGCTCGGAACACTACCTCCAGGAAGACTGTGTTGTCCTAGTAACAAGACTTGAGAACGTAATAATGCTGCCGCCTTGTGGCTGCTTCCCACAACAGTAGCTTTAAACCCAGTGCCAATGGTTGCTTATATAGTCACAAGGACTGCAGGGCTGTAAAAGACACAGGCCCTCAAAAAATGCCCTGGGGTATGGAATTGGCAAGAAAATTCAACACAGGAGAAATTTTCAAGAAGTCAATAAGAGGAGGGAAGTTGTAGTCACTCTTTAAAAAAAAAGGAAAAGAAAAAAAGGACATGCCTAAAGCTCAGCATAAGGAATTATTAGCCACATGCGTATCCAACCTCCAAAAAGGTTTCAGCTCACACCAGTCATGACCATCAGCAAAAAGTCTACAAACTATAAATGCTGAAGGGGTTTTAGAGAACTGTGTACCTTCTAGCTGCTGGTGGGATGTAAAGTGGTAACAGCAGTAACGCAAACTGAATCGAGCTGCTTGAAAAGGTAAACATTGAGCTACCATATGATGCGGCAGGGCACATTTTGGGCCTATAACCTAAGACAACCGGAATCGGAAAGACAGAGGCAGACAAATGTGCACTGCAACAATACTGAAATAGCCAAGACATGGAAGCAAAAAAAAAGGTCCATAAACAGATGAATGGACAAAGACGAAGTGGGATACGTACCAAATGGAATAGTAGCCTCGGGAAAAAAATGAACAATGCCGTTTTCAGGACTACAGTTGAGCCTAGAAATAATCATATAAGGTTAAGTAAGTCAAAAGGGTATGACAAATATCCTATGACATCATTTATACATGTTATCCTAAGATTGCTACCAATGAACATATTTCCACAGAAAAAGACACTCACAGACTTATCAAATAAACTAATGGCTAGCCAAAATGAAAGGTGGGAGGATGGGTAAATTAGGACAATGGGGTTAAAATACATATACTAATGTATGTTAAATGTATATAAACATATAACATATGAAATATATAAATTATATAATCACCAATACCTTTAAAATATACATTCTGTAATCACATACATGCTAACAGGTTCGAAGATGAACAGACATATGTATGAATCATTGAGCAGATTCTGTACAGCCAGAAACCCACAACACTCTAATCAAATTTACTCCGATAAGAAATAGAAATTAAATTTAAAAAACAAACATAAGTTAGGAGACATAAACTTCTGGGGGCTTGTCCCAGCACATTGCACTCTAATTTACAAGCTCGGAACACTACCTCCAGGAAGACTGTGTTGTCCTAGTAACAAGACTTGAGAACGTAATAATGCTGCCGCCTTGTGGCTGCTTCCCACAACAGTAGCTTTAAACCCAGTGCCAATGGTTGCTTATATAGTCACAAGGACTGCAGGGCTGTAAAAGACACAGGCCCTCAAAAAATGCCCTGGGGTATGGAATTGGCAAGAAAATTCAACACAGGAGAAATTTTCAAGAAGTCAATAAGAGGAGGGAAGTTGTAGTCACTCTTTAAAAAAAAAGGAAAAGAAAAAAAGGACATGCCTAAAGCTTAGCATAAGGAATTATTAGCCACATGCGTATCCAACCTCCAAAAAGGTTTCAGCTCACACCAGTCATGACCATCAGCAAAAAGTCTACAAACTATAAATGCTGAAGGGGTTTTAGAGAACTGTGTACCTTCTAGCTGCTGGTGGGATGTAAAGTGGTAACAGCAGTAACGCAAACTGAATCGAGCTGCTTGAAAAGGTAAACATTGAGCTACCATATGATGCGGCAGGGCACATTTTGGGCCTATAACCTAAGACCACCGGAATCGGAAAGACAGAGGCAGGCAAATGTGCACTGCAACAATACTGAAATAGCCAAGACATGGAAGCAAAAAAAAAGGTCCATAAACAGATGAATGGACAAAGACGAAGTGGGATACGTACCAAATGGAATAGTAGCCTCGGGAAAAAAATGAACAATGCCGTTTTCAGGACTACAGTTGAGCCTAGAAATAATCATATAAGGTTAAGTAAGTCAAAAGGGTATGACAAATATCCTATGACATCATTTATACATGTTATCCTAAGATTGCTACCAATGAACATATTTCCACAGTAAAAGACACTCACAGACTTATCAAATAAACTAATGGTTAGCCAAAATGAAAGGTGGGAGGATGGGTAAATTAGGACAATGGGGTTAACATACATATACTAATGTATGTTAAATGTATATAAACATATAATATATAAACTATATAAATAATATAATCACCAATACCTTTAAAATATACATTCTGTAATCACATACATGCTAACAGGTTCCGAAGATGAACAGACATATGTATGAATCATTGAGCAGATTCTGTACAGTCAAACAATAAAAACACTCTAATCAAATTTACTCCGATAAGAAATAGAAATTAAATTTAAAAAAAAAACATAAGTTAGGAGACATAAACTTCTGGGGGCTTGTCCCAGCACATTGCACTCTAATTTACAAGCTCGGAACACTACCTCCAGGAAGACTGTGTTGTCCTAGTAACAAGACTTGAGAACGCAATAATGCTGCCGCCTTGTGGCTGCTTCCCACAACAGCACTTTAAACCCAGTGCCAATGATTGCTTATATAGTCACAAGGACTGCAGGGCTGTAAATGACACAAGCCCTCAAAATATGCCCTGGGGTAGGGAATTGGCAAGAACATTCAACACATGAGAAATTTCCAAGAAGTCAATAAGAGGAGGGAAGTTGTACTCACTCTTTAAAAAAAAAAGGAAAAGAAAAAAAAGGACATGCCTAAAGCTTAGTATAAGGAATTATTAGACACATACAAATTCAAATTCAAAAAGGTTTCAGCTCACACCAGTCATTACCATCAGTAAAATGTCTACAAACTATAAATGCTGAAGGGGTTTTAGAGATCTGTGTACCTTCTAGCTGCTGGTGGGATGTAAAGTGGAAACAGCACTAACGCAAACTGAATCGAGCTGCTTGAAAAGGTAAAAACTGAGCTACCAAATGATGGGGCAGGGCACCTTTTGGGCCTATAACCTAAGACCACCAAAATTGGAAAGACAGAGGCAGGCAAATATGCACTGCAACAATACTGAAATAGCCAAGATATGGAAGCAAAAAAAAGGTCCATAAACGGATGAATGGACAAAGAAGAAGTGGTATACGGACAGAATGGAATAGTAGCCTCGGGAGAAAAATGAACAATGCTGTTTTCAGGACTACAGTTGAGCCTAGAAATAATCATATTAGCTTAAGTAAGTCAAGAGGGAATGACAAATATCCTATGATATCATGCGTACATGTTATCCTAAGATTGCTACCAATGAACATATGTCTACAGAAAAAGACAATCACAGATTTACAAAACAAACTAATGGTTAGCCAAAATGAAAGGTGGGAGGATGGATAAATTAGGACTATGGGGCTAACATACATATACTAATGTATATTAAATGTATATAAACATATAACATATAAACTATATGAATTATATAGTCGCCAATACATATAAAATATATAGTGACAAAACACCTACCAAATACCAAGGGAGGTCTACTCAACATTCTGTAATAACATACAAGGTAACAGGATCCGAAGATGAACAGACATCTGTATGAATCATTGAGCAGATTCTGTACAGCCAGAAAACCACAACACTCTAATCAAATTTACTCCGATAAGAAATAGAAATTAAATTTAAAAAACAAACATAAGTAAGGTGACATAAACTTCTGGGGGCTTGTCCCAGCACATTCCACTCTAATTTACAACCTTGGAACACTACCTCCAGGAAGACTCTTTTGCACTAGTAACAAGAGTTGAGAACGTAATAATGCTGCCGCCTTGTGGCTGTTTCCCATAACAGCAGCTTTAAACCAAGTGCTAATGGTTGCTTAATAGGCACAAGGACTGCAGGGCTATAAATGACACCTGTCCCCAAAAAATGCCCTGGCGTAGGGAATAGGCAAGAAAATTCAACACATGACAAATGTTTCAAGAAGTCAATATGAAGAGGGAAGTTTTAGTCACTCTTTAAATAAAAAAGGAAAAGGACAAAAAAGGACATGCCTAAAGCTCAGTATAAGGAATTATTAGCCACATGCAAATCCAACTTCCAAAAAGGTTTCAGCTTACACCAGTCAAATGACCATCAGCAAAAAGTCTACAAACTATAAATGCTGAAGGGCTTTTAGAGAACTCTGTACCTTCTAGCTGCTGGTGGAATGTAAAATGGTAACAGCACTAACGAAAACTGAACGGAGCTGCTTTAAAAGGTAAAAATTAAGCTACCATATGATGCTGCAGGGCACCTTTTGGGCCTATAACCTAAGACCACAAGAATCGGAAAGACAGAGGCAGGCAAATGGTACTGCAGCAATATTGAAATTGCCAAGACATGGAAGCAAAAAAAAGGTCCATAATCAGATGAATGGACAAAGAAGAAGTGGTATATGGACAGATCGGAGTATCAGTCACAAAAAAAATAAAACAATGGCATATGCAGCACCACAGATGAGCCTAGAGATAATCACACAATGTGAAGTAAGTCAGAATGCGAAAGACAAATGCCCTATGATGTCCCTTATGTTATCTGAAAATTCATAAAAATGAACATATTTCCTAGAGAAAGGCAATCTCAGATTGAGAAGACAAACTTATGGTTAAGCCATAGAAAAGGTGTGAGGAATGGATAAATTAGGATATTGGGGTTAACACACATATATTAATACATATAAAATATATAATCCCCAAAGACCTATGGAATACCAAAAGTGGTCTACTCAACACTCTGTAACAACCTACATGGGAAAGGACCCAAAGATCAACAGATATATATGTATATGTGTAAATGAACAAGATTCTGTACACCTAGAAAAAAAGACATTTTTCAATCAAATTTGCTCTGATAAAAACTACAACTTAAAGACACAAACAAGAATTACGGAGGCTAAAACTTACGGGGGTTTGTCCTGGCACATTCCACTCTAATCTGCAACCTAAAAGCACAACTTGCAGCAAGGTTCTGTTTGCCTAGCAAGCAGAGTTGGCAACATGGAAATGCTGCCACCCTAAGGCTGTTTCCTCAAACAGCAGCTTTAAATCTACTGCTAATGGTCACTAATATTCACAAGGACTGCAGGGCTGTAAATGACTCATACCCTCAAAAAATGTCCTGGGGTAGGGAATGGCCAAAAAAATCGAAACGTGGCAAATTTTTCAAGAAGGCAATTTGAAGTTGTAACTTTAGCTCCATCTTAAAAAAAAATGAAAAGAACATTGATAAACGCAAAACATCAGGAATTATGAGACGCATGCAAATCCAATCTACACAAAGCTATCACCTCACACCAGTCAGAATGACCATCAGCAAAATGTCAACAAACAGAGCATTAACCAAGATGGCGGAGTAGAAGGACGTGCTCTCACTCCCTCTTGCGAGAGCACCAGAATCACAACTGGCTGCTGGACAATCACTGACAGGAAGACCCTGGACTACACCAAGGAGGATACCGCACGTCCAAGGACAGAGGAGAAGCCACAGTGAGACGGTAGGAGGGCGCAATCAGAGTAAAATCAAATCCCATAACTGCTGGGTGGGTGACTCACAGACTGGCGAACACTTATACCACAGAAGTCCACCCACTGGAGTGAAGGTTCTGAGCCCCACGTCAGGCTTCCCAACCTGGGGGTCCTGCAACGGGAGGAGGAATTCCTAGAGAATCAGACTTTGAAGCCTAGTGGGAATTGACTGCAGGACTCCTACAGGACTGGGGGAAACAGAGACCCCACTCTTGGAGGGCACACACAAAGTAGTGTGCGCATCGGGACCCAGGGGAAGGAGCAGTGACCCTGGGGGAGACTGAACCAGACCTACCTGCTGGTGTTTGGGGGTCTCCTGCAGAGGCGGGGCGTGGCTCTGTTTCACCGTGGGGACAAGGACACTGGCAGCGGAGGTTCTGGGAAGTGCTCCTTGGCGTGAGCCCTCCCAGAGTCTGCCATTAACCCCACCAAAGAGCCCAGGTAGGCTCCAGTGTTGGGTTGCCTCAGGCAAAACAACCAACAGGGAGGGAACCCAGCCCCACCCATCAACAGTCAAGTGGATTAAAGTTTTACTGAGCTCTGACCGCCACAGCAACAGTCAGCTCTACCCACCACCAGAGCCTCCCATCAAGCCTCTTAGATAGCCTCAACCACCAGAGGGCAGACAGCAGAAACAAGAAAAACGACAATCCTGCAGCCTGTGGACCAAAAACCACAGTTACAGAAAGATAGACAAGATGAAAAGGCAGAGGGCTATGTACCAGATGAAGGAACAAGAAAAAACCCCAGAAAAACAACTAAATGAAGTGGAGATAGGCAACCTTCCAGAAAAAGAATTCAGAATAATGATAGTGAAGATGATCCAGGACCTCGGAATAAGAATGGAGGCAAAGATTGAGAAGATGCAAGAAATGATTAACAAAGACCTAGAAGAATTAAAGAACAAACAAACAGAGATGACCAATACAATAAGTGAAATGAAAACTACGCTAGAAGGAATCAATAGCAGAATAACTGAGGCAGAAGAACGGATAAGTGACCTGGAAGACAGAATGGTGGAATTCACTGCTGCGGAACAGAATAAAGAAAAAAAAAATGAAAAGAAATGAAGACAGCCTAAGAGACCTCTGGGACAACATTAAATGCAACAACATTCGCATTATAGGGGTCCCAGAAGGAGAAGAGAGAGAGAAAGGACCAGAGAAAATATTTGAAGAGATTATAGTCGAAAACTTCCCTAACATGGGAAAGGAAATAGCCACCCAAGTCCAGGAAGCGCAGAGAGTCCCATACAGGATAAACCCAAGGAGAAACACGCCGAGACACATAGTAATCAAAGTGGCAAAAATTAAAGACAAAGAAAAATTATTGAAAGCAGCAAGGGAAAAACGACAAATAACATACAAGGGAACTCCCATAAGGTTAACAGCTGATTTCTCAGCAGAAACTCTACAAGCCAGAAGGGAGTGGCATGATATACTTAAAGTGATGAAAGGGAAGAACCTACAACCAAGATTACTCTACCCGGCAAGGATCTCATCTAGATTTGATGGAGAAATCAAAAGCTTTACAGACAAGCAAAAGCTACGAGAATTCAGCACCACCAAACCAGCTCTACAACAAATGCTAAAGGAACTTCTCTAAGTGGGAAACACAAGAGAAGAAAAGGACCTACAAAAACAAACCCAAAACAATTAAGAAAATGGTCATAGGAACATACATATCGATAATTACCTTAAACGTGAATGGATTAAATGCCCCAACCAAAAGACATAGACTGGCTGAATGGATACAAAAACAAGACCCATATATATGCTATCTACAAGAGACCCACTTTAGACCTAGGGACACATACAGACTGAAAGTGAGGCGATGGAAAAGGATATTCCATGCAAATGGAAATCAAAAGAAAGCTGGAGTAGCTATACTCATATCAGATAAAATAGACTTTAAAATAAAGAATGTTACAAGAGACAAGGAAGGACACTACATAATGATCAAGGGATCAATCCAAGAAGAAGATATAACAATTATAAATATATATGCACCCAACATAGGAGCACCTCAATACATAAGGCAACTGCTAACAGCTATAAAAGAGGAGATCGACAGTAACACAATCATAGTGGGGGACTTTAACACCTCACTTCCACCAATGGACAGATCATCCAAAATGAAAATGAATAAGGAAACAGAAGCTTTAAATGACACAACAGACCAGTTAGATTTAACTGGTATATATAGGACATTCCATCCAAAACCAGCAGATTACACGTTCTTCTCAAGTGCGCACGGAACATTCTCCAGGATAGATCACATCTTGGGTCACAAATCAAGCCTCAGTAAATTTAAGAAAATTGAAATCATATCAAGCATCTTTTCGGACCACAACGCTATGAGATTAGAAATGAATTACAGGGAAAAAAACGTAAAACAGACAAACACGTGGAGGCTAAACAATACGTTACTAAATAACCAAGAGATCACTGAAGAAATCAGAGAGGAAATCAAAAAATACCTAGAGACAAATGACAATGAAAACACGACGACCCAAAACCTATGGGATGCAGCAAAAGCAGTTCTAAGAGGGAAGTTGATAGCTATACAAGCCTATCTCAGGAAACAAGAAAAATCTCAAGTAAACAATCTAACCTTACACCTAAAGAAACTAGAGAAAGAAGAACAAACAAAACCCAAAGTTAGCAGAAGGAAAGAAATCATAAAGATCAGAGCAGAAATAAATGAAATAGAAACAAAGAAAACAATAGCAAAGATCAATAAAACTAAAAGTTGGTTCTTTGAGAAGATAAACAAAATTGATAAGCCATTAGCCCAGACTCATCAAGAAAAAGAGGGAGAGGACTCAAATCAATAAAATCAGAAATGAAAAAGGAGAAGTTACAACAGACACCGCAGAAATACAAAGCATCCTAAGAGACTACTACGAGCAACTTTACGCCAATAAAATGGACAACCTGGAAGAAATGGACACATTTTTAGAAAGGTATAACCTTCCAAGACTGAACCAGGAAGAAACAGAAAATATGAACAGACCAATCACAAGTAATGAAATTGAAACTGTGATTAAAAATCTTCCAACAAACCAAAGTCCAGGACCAGATGGCTTCACAGGTGAATTCTATCAAACATTTAGAGAAGAGCTAAGACCTATCCTTCTCAAACTCTTCCAAAAATTGCAGAGGAAGGAACACTCCCAAACTCATTCTATGAGGCCACCATCACCCTGATACCAAAACCAGACAAAGACACTACAAAAAAAGAAAATTACAGACCAATATCACTGATGAATATAGATGCAAAAATCCTCAACAAAACACTAGCAAACAGAATCCAACAACACATTAAAAGGATCATACACCACGATCAAGTGGGATTTATCCCAGGGATGCAAGGATTCGTCAATATACGCAAATCAATCAATGTGATACACCATCTTAACAAATTGAAGAATAAAAACCATATGATCATCTCAATAGATGCAGAAAAAGCTTTTGACAAAATTCAACACCCATTTATGATAAAAACTCTCCAGAAAGTGGGCATAGAGGGAACCTACCTCAACATAATAAAGGCCATATATGACAAACCCACAGCAAACATCATTCTCAAAGGTGAAAAACTGAAAGCATTTCCTCTAAGATCAGGAACGAGACAAGGATGTCCACTCTCACCGCTATTATTCAACATAGTTCTGGAAGTCCTATGCACGGCAATCAGAGAAGAAAAAGAAATAAAAGGAATACAAATTGGAAAAGAGGAGGTAAAACTGTCACTGTTTGCGGATGACATGATACTATACATAGAGAATCCTAAAACTGCCACCAGAAAACTGCTAGAGCTAATGAATGAATATGGTAAAGTTGCAGGATACAAAATGAATGCACAGAAATCTCTTGCATTCCTATACACTAATGATGAAAAATCTGAAAGAGAAATTATGGAAACACTCCCATTTACCATTGCAACAAAAAGAATAAAATACCTAGGAGTAAACCTACCTAGGGAGACAAAAGACCTGTATGCAGAAAACTATAAGACACTGATGAAAGAAATTAAAGATGATACCAACAGATGGAGAGATATACCATATTCTTGGATTGGAAGAATCAACATTGTGATAATGAGTATACTACCCAAAGCAATATACAGATTCAACGCAATCCCTATCAAATTACCAATGGCATTTTTTACGGAGCTAGAACAAATCATCTTAAAATTTGTATGGAGTCACAAAAGACCCCGAATAGCCAAAGCAGTCTTGAGGGAAAAAAATGGAGCTGGAGGAATCAGACTCCCTGACTTCAGACTATACTACAAAGCTACAGTAATCAAGACAATATGGTACTGGCACAAAAACAGAAACATAGATCAATGGAACAAGATAGCAAGCCCACAGATTAACCCACGCACCTATGGTCAACTAATCTATGACAAAGGAGGCAAAGATATACAATGGAGAAAAGACAGTCTCTTCAATAAGTGGTGCTGGGAAAACTGGACAGCTACATGCAAAAGAATGAAATTAGAATACTCCCTAACACCATACACAAAAATAAACTCAAAATGGATTAGAGACCTAAATATAAGACTGGACACTATAAAACCCTTAGAGGAAAACATAGGAAGAACACTCTTTGACATAAATCACAGCAAGATCTTTTTTGATCCACCTCCTAGAGTAATGGAAATAAAAACAAAAATAAACAAATGGGACCTAATGAAACCTCAAAGCTTTTGCACAGCAAAGGAAACCATAAACAAGACGAAAAGACAACCCTCGGAATGGGAGAAAATATTTGCAAACGAATCAACGGACAAAGGATTAATCTCCAAAATATATAAACAGCTCATTCAGCTCAATATTAAAGAAACAAACACCCCAATCCAAAAATGGGCAGAAGACCTAAGTAGACATTTCTCCAAAGAAGACATACAGACGGCCACGAAGCACATGAAAAGATGCTCAACATCGCTAATTATTAGAGAAATGCAAATCAAAACTACGATGAGGTATCACCTCACTCCTGTTAGAATGGGCATCATCAGAAAATCTACAAACAACAAATGCTGGAGAGGGTGTGGAGAAAAGGGAACCCTCTTGCACTGTTGGTGGGAATGTAAATTGATACAGCCACTATGGAGAACAATATGGAGGTTCCTTAAAAAACTAAAAATAGAATTACCATATGACCCAGCAATCCCACTACTGAGCATATACCCAGAGAAAACCGTAATTCAAAAAGACACATGCACCCGAATGTTCATTGCAGCACTATTTACAATAGCCAGGTCATGGAAGCAACCTAAATGCCCATCAACAGACGAATGGATAAAGAAGTTGTGGTACATATATACAATGGAATATTACTCAGCCATAAAAAGGAACGAAATTGAGTCATTTGTTGAGAAGTGGATGGATCTAGAGACTGTCATACAGAGTGAAGTAAGTCACAAAGAGAAAAACAAATATCGTATATTAATGCATGTATGTGGAACCCAGAAAAATGGTACAGATGAGCCGGTTTGCAGGGCAGAAGTTGAGACACAGATGTAGAGAATGGACATATGGACACCAAGGGGGGAAAACTGCGGTGGGGTGGGGATGGTGGTGTGCTGAATTGGGCGATTGGGATTGACATGTATACACTGATGTGTATAAAATTGATGCCTAATAAGAACCTGCAGTATAAAAAAACAAACAAACAAAACAACTAATACTAAACTTTCATTGGGTTATTTGTATGGAAATAGGTTAATATAAATGTTTCAGACATTACATGAAATTTCTAAAAATCTTATATTTGTATTTGTATGGAAATATGTATGGAAATATGTTAATATAAATGTTTCAGACATTACATGAAATTTCTAAAAATCTTATATGTTCTGGTATAATGTTATAAGTAATAATCCTAGTTATTACTTTAAAATGTATATCTCAGAAATAACTAATTTTCTTGTCAACTGCATTATTATGAACTTTCATCAAATCTTTAACTGTGGTCATTTTTAAGTCTTTTCTCATTTACAGACAGTTCTGGGTGTACTCTGATGCTTTGGCAAATATGTTCCTATTAAAGGGTTTCATCTTCAAGAAATTCATGGAAAAGACTCTGACAAGTACAAGTTTCTGGTAACTGACTGCACTGCTGAACTGAATGAATAAGCATTTTCAGAACTCTAATGAAAAACTGATGAACTCAAAAAAGTGCTAACAAAAGATCAAGATGAAAACAAAAATTTAATTACATGGGACTGAGTGAACTGATGAGGATGAGTATAATTTTTGTGACTTTCTGTCTGAATTAAAAAAAAATCCCACAAGGACTCAGAGGCAAAGAATATACAAATCAATTTTCACTGCAAAGTAAAGGAGCTGTTACAGTGGAGGATTACTGGACTGAATGTCAATATTATGACATAGTATGAGTGTGTTTCAGGTTTGGTAACTGCAATCATTGTTGCTTTTGTTGTGGTCATCCATGTACAATGCTTAGTGTCAGTCTATTTATCTCTTGTAAAAATAAAATACACTGTGTGTGTGTGAAAAAAAATGTCAACAAACAATAGGTGCTGAAGCAGTTGTGGAGAAAAGCGTAACCTCTCGGTCTAAGTGGGATGTAAACTGGTAATGGCCAAATAATAAGAACAGGACGGCAGTGCGTTTAAAGGTAAAAACTGAGTCACCATATGATCTGGAAGGCCCACTATTGGGCCTGTCACCTGTGAAAGCCAGAATCAAAAAGGCACGGGATGGAAAACCGTGTATTGCAGCAGTACTTACAATAGCCAAAACATGGAAGCAAACAAAATGTCCATCAACAGATAAATGGACAAAGAAGAAGTGGTACACATACCGAATGGAAGAGTAGCCTCGGGAAAAAAATGAACAATGCCGTTTTCAGGACTACACATGAGCCTAGAAATAATCATATTAGCTTAAGTAAGTCAAGAGGGAATGACAAATATCCTATGATATCATGTATACATGTTATCCTAAGATTGCTACCAATGAACATATTTCCACAGAAAAAGACACTCACAGACTTATAAAACAAACTAAGGGTTAGCCAAAATGAAAGGTGGGAGGATGGATAAATAAGGACTATGGGGTAACATAGATATAGTAATGTATGTTAAATGTATATAAACATATAACATATAAACTCTATGAATTATTTAGTCACCAATACATATAAAATATATAATGACAAAACACCTACCAAATACCAAGGGAGGTCTACTCAACATTCTGTAATAACATACAAGGTAACAGAATCCGAAGATGAACAGACATACGTATGAATCATTGAGCAGATTCTGTACAGCCAGAAAACCACAACACTCCGATAAGAAATAGAAATTAAATTTAAAAAGCAAACATAAGTAAGGCGACATAAAGTTCTGGGGGCTTGTCCCAGCACATTCCACTCTAATATACAACCTTGGAACTCTACCTCCAGGAAGATTCTTTTGCACTAGTAACAAGAGCTGAGAACGTAATAATGCTGCTGCCTTGTGGCTGTATCCCACAACAGCAGCTTTAAACCAAGTGCTAATGGTTGCTTAATAGTCACAAGGACTGCAGGGCTGTAAATGACACCTGTCCTCAAAAAATGCCCTGGGATAGGGAATAGGCAAGAAAATTCAACACCTGACAAATTTTTCAAGAAGTCAATAGGAAGAGGGAGGTTGTAATCACTCTTTAAAAAAAAAAGGAAAAGAAAAAAAAGGAGATGCCTAAAGCTCAGTATAAGGAATTATTAGCCACATGCAAAGGCAACGTGAAAAAGGTTTCAGCTCACACCAGTCAAATGACCATCAGCAAAAAGTCTACAAACTATAAATGCTGAAGGGGTTTTAGAGACCTCTCATCCTTCTAGCTGCTGGTGGGATGTAAAGTGGTAACAGCACTAACGAAAACTGAATGGAGCTGCTTTAAAAGGTAAAAATTGAGCTACCATATGATGCAGCAGGGCACGTTTTGGGCCTATAACCTAAGACCACCAGAATCGGAAAGACAGAGGCAGGCAAATGTGCACTGCAGCAATACTGAAATAGCCAACACATGGAAGCAAAAAAAAGTTCCATAAACAGAAGAATGGACAAAGAAGAAGTGGTATATGGACAGAATGGAATAGTAGTAGCCTTGGGAAAAAAATGAACAATGCCGTTTTCAGGACTACAAATGAGCCTAGAAATAATCATATAAGGTTAAGTAAGTCAAAAAGGTATGACAAATATCCTATGATATCATGCGTACATGTTATCCTAAGATTGCTACCAATGAACATATGTCTACAGAAAAAGACAATCACAGATTTACAAAACAAACTAATGGTTAGCCAAAATGAAAGGTGGGAGGATGGATAAATTAGGACTATGGGGCTAACATACATATACTAATGTATATTAAATGTATATAAACATATAACATATAAACTATATGAATTATATAGTCGCCAATACATATAAAATATATAGTGACAAAACACCTACCAAATACCAAGGGAGGTCTACTCAACATTCTGTAATAACATACAAGGTAACAGGATCCGAAGATGAACAGACATCTGTATGAATCATTGAGCAGATTCTGTACAGCCAGAAAACCACAACACTCTAATCAAATTTACTCCGATAAGAAATAGAAATTAAATTTAAAAAACAAACATAAGTAAGGTGACATAAACTTCTGGGGGCTTGTCCCAGCACATTCCACTCTAATTTACAACCTTGGAACACTACCTCCAGGAAGACTCTTTTGCACTAGTAACAAGAGTTGAGAACGTAATAATGCTGCCGCCTTGTGGCTGTTTCCCATAACAGCAGCTTTAAACCAAGTGCTAATGGTTGCTTAATAGGCACAAGGACTGCAGGGCTATAAATGACACCTGTCCCCAAAAAATGCCCTGGCGTAGGGAATAGGCAAGAAAATTCAACACATGACAAATGTTTCAAGAAGTCAATATGAAGAGGGAAGTTTTAGTCACTCTTTAAATAAAAAAGGAAAAGGACAAAAAAGGACATGCCTAAAGCTCAGTATAAGGAATTATTAGCCACATGCAAATCCAACTTCCAAAAAGGTTTCAGCTTACACCAGTCAAATGACCATCAGCAAAAAGTCTACAAACTATAAATGCTGAAGGGCTTTTAGAGAACTCTGTACCTTCTAGCTGCTGGTGGAATGTAAAATGGTAACAGCACTAACGAAAACTGAACGGAGCTGCTTTAAAAGGTAAAAATTAAGCTACCATATGATGCTGCAGGGCACCTTTTGGGCCTATAACCTAAGACCACAAGAATCGGAAAGACAGAGGCAGGCAAATGGTACTGCAGCAATATTGAAATTGCCAAGACATGGAAGCAAAAAAAAGGTCCATAATCAGATGAATGGACAAAGAAGAAGTGGTATATGGACAGATCGGAGTATCAGTCACAAAAAAAATAAAACAATGGCATATGCAGCACCACAGATGAGCCTAGAGATAATCACACAATGTGAAGTAAGTCAGAATGCGAAAGACAAATGCCCTATGATGTCCCTTATGTTATCTGAAAATTCATAAAAATGAACATATTTCCTAGAGAAAGGCAATCTCAGATTGAGAAGACAAACTTATGGTTAAGCCATAGAAAAGGTGTGAGGAATGGATAAATTAGGATATTGGGGTTAACACACATATATTAATACATATAGAATATATAATCCCCAAAGACCTATGGAATACCAAAAGTGGTCTACTCAACACTCTGTAACAACCTACATGGGAAAGGACCCAAAGATCAACAGATATATATGTATATGTGTAAATGAACAAGATTCTGTACACCTAGAAAAAAAGACATTTTTCAATCAAATTTGCTCTGATAAAAACTACAACTTAAAGACACAAACAAGAATTACGGAGGCTAAAACTTACGGGGGTTTGTCCTGGCACATTCCACTCTAATCTGCAACCTAAAAGCACAACTTGCAGCAAGGTTCTGTTTGCCTAGCAAGCAGAGTTGGCAACATGGAAATGCTGCCACCCTAAGGCTGTTTCCTCAAACAGCAGCTTTAAATCTACTGCTAATGGTCACTAATATTCACAAGGACTGCAGGGCTGTAAATGACTCATACCCTCAAAAAATGTCCTGGGGTAGGGAATGGCCAAAAAAATCGAAACGTGGCAAATTTTTCAAGAAGGCAATTTGAAGTTGTAACTTTAGCTCCATCTTAAAAAAAAATGAAAAGAACATTGATAAACGCAAAACATCAGGAATTATGAGACGCATGCAAATCCAATCTACACAAAGCTATCACCTCACACCAGTCAGAATGACCATCAGCAAAATGTCAACAAACAGAGCATTAACCAAGATGGCGGAGTAGAAGGACGTGCTCTCACTCCCTCTTGCGAGAGCACCAGAATCACAACTGGCTGCTGGACAATCACTGACAGGAAGACCCTGGACTACACCAAGGAGGATACCGCACGTCCAAGGACAGAGGAGAAGCCACAGTGAGACGGTAGGAGGGCGCAATCAGAGTAAAATCAAATCCCATAACTGCTGGGTGGGTGACTCACAGACTGGCGAACACTTATACCACAGAAGTCCACCCACTGGAGTGAAGGTTCTGAGCCCCACGTCAGGCTTCCCAACCTGGGGGTCCTGCAACGGGAGGAGGAATTCCTAGAGAATCAGACTTTGAAGCCTAGTGGGAATTGATTGCAGGACTCCTACAGGACTGGGGGAAACAGAGACCCCACTCTTGGAGGGCACACACAAAGTAGTGTGCGCATCGGGACCCAGGGGAAGGAGCAGTGACCCTGGGGGAGACTGAACCAGACCTACCTGCTGGTGTTTGGGGGTCTCCTGCAGAGGCGGGGCGTGGCTCTGTTTCACCGTGGGGACAAGGACACTGGCAGCGGAGGTTCTGGGAAGTGCTCCTTGGCGTGAGCCCTCCCAGAGTCTGCCATTAACCCCACCAAAGAGCCCAGGTAGGCTCCAGTGTTGGGTTGCCTCAGGCAAAACAACCAACAGGGAGGGAACCCAGCCCCACCCATCAACAGTCAAGTGGATTAAAGTTTTACTGAGCTCTGACCGCCACAGCAACAGTCAGCTCTACCCACCACCAGAGCCTCCCATCAAGCCTCTTAGATAGCCTCAACCACCAGAGGGCAGACAGCAGAAACAAGAAAAACGACAATCCTGCAGCCTGTGGACCAAAAACCACAGTTACAGAAAGATAGACAAGATGAAAAGGCAGAGGGCTATGTACCAGATGAAGGAACAAGAAAAAACCCCAGAAAAACAACTAAATGAAGTGGAGATAGGCAACCTTCCAGAAAAAGAATTCAGAATAATGATAGTGAAGATGATCCAGGACCTCGGAATAAGAATGGAGGCAAAGATTGAGAAGATGCAAGAAATGATTAACAAAGACCTAGAAGAATTAAAGAACAAACAAACAGAGATGACCAATACAATAAGTGAAATGAAAACTACGCTAGAAGGAATCAATAGCAGAATAACTGAGGCAGAAGAACGGATAAGTGACCTGGAAGACAGAATGGTGGAATTCACTGCTGCGGAACAGAATAAAGAAAAAAAAAATGAAAAGAAATGAAGACAGCCTAAGAGACCTCTGGGACAACATTAAATGCAACAACATTCGCATTATAGGGGTCCCAGAAGGAGAAGAGAGAGAGAAAGGACCAGAGAAAATATTTGAAGAGATTATAGTCGAAAACTTCCCTAACATGGGAAAGGAAATAGCCACCCAAGTCCAGGAAGCGCAGAGAGTCCCATACAGGATAAACCCAAGGAGAAACACGCCGAGACACATAGTAATCAAAGTGGCAAAAATTAAAGACAAAGAAAAATTATTGAAAGCAGCAAGGGAAAAACGACAAATAACATACAAGGGAACTCCCATAAGGTTAACAGCTGATTTCTCAGCAGAAACTCTACAAGCCAGAAGGGAGTGGCATGATATACTTAAAGTGATGAAAGGGAAGAACCTACAACCAAGATTACTCTACCCGGCAAGGATCTCATCTAGATTTGATGGAGAAATCAAAAGCTTTACAGACAAGCAAAAGCTACGAGAATTCAGCACCACCAAACCAGCTCTACAACAAATGCTAAAGGAACTTCTCTAAGTGGGAAACACAAGAGAAGAAAAGGACCTACAAAAACAAACCCAAAACAATTAAGAAAATGGTCATAGGAACATACATATCGATAATTACCTTAAACGTGAATGGATTAAATGCCCCAACCAAAAGACATAGACTGGCTGAATGGATACAAAAACAAGACCCATATATATGCTATCTACAAGAGACCCACTTTAGACCTAGGGACACATACAGACTGAAAGTGAGGGGATGGAAAAGGATATTCCATGCAAATGGAAATCAAAAGAAAGCTGGAGTAGCTATACTCATATCAGATAAAATAGACTTTAAAATAAAGAATGTTACAAGAGACAAGGAAGGACACTACATAATGATCAAGGGATCAATCCAAGAAGAAGATATAACAATTATAAATATATATGCACCCAACATAGGAGCACCTCAATACATAAGGCAACTGCTAACAGCTATAAAAGAGGAGATCGACAGTAACACAATCATAGTGGGGGACTTTAACACCTCACTTCCACCAATGGACAGATCATCCAAAATGAAAATGAATAAGGAAACAGAAGCTTTAAATGACACAACAGACCAGTTAGATTTAACTGGTATATATAGGACATTCCATCCAAAACCAGCAGATTACACGTTCTTCTCAAGTGCGCACGGAACATTCTCCAGGATAGATCACATCTTGGGTCACAAATCAAGCCTCAGTAAATTTAAGAAAATTGAAATCATATCAAGCATCTTTTCGGACCACAACGCTATGAGATTAGAAATGAATTACAGGGAAAAAAACGTAAAACAGACAAACACGTGGAGGCTAAACAATACGTTACTAAATAACCAAGAGATCACTGAAGAAATCAGAGAGGAAATCAAAAAATACCTAGAGACAAATGACAATGAAAACACGACGACCCAAAACCTATGGGATGCAGCAAAAGCAGTTCTAAGAGGGAAGTTGATAGCTATACAAGCCTATCTCAGGAAACAAGAAAAATCTCAAGTAAACAATCTAACCTTACACCTAAAGAAACTAGAGAAAGAAGAACAAACAAAACCCAAAGTTAGCAGAAGGAAAGAAATCATAAAGATCAGAGCAGAAATAAATGAAATAGAAACAAAGAAAACAATAGCAAAGATCAATAAAACTAAAAGTTGGTTCTTTGAGAAGATAAACAAAATTGATAAGCCATTAGCCCAGACTCATCAAGAAAAAGAGGGAGAGGACTCAAATCAATAAAATCAGAAATGAAAAAGGAGAAGTTACAACAGACACCGCAGAAATACAAAGCATCCTAAGAGACTACTACGAGCAACTTTACGCCAATAAAATGGACAACCTGGAAGAAATGGACACATTTTTAGAAAGGTATAACCTTCCAAGACTGAACCAGGAAGAAACAGAAAATATGAACAGACCAATCACAAGTAATGAAATTGAAACTGTGATTAAAAATCTTCCAACAAACCAAAGTCCAGGACCAGATGGCTTCACAGGTGAATTCTATCAAACATTTAGAGAAGAGCTAAGACCTATCCTTCTCAAACTCTTCCAAAAATTGCAGAGGAAGGAACACTCCCAAACTCATTCTATGAGGCCACCATCACCCTGATACCAAAACCAGACAAAGACACTACAAAAAAAGAAAATTACAGACCAATATCACTGATGAATATAGATGCAAAAATCCTCAACAAAACACTAGCAAACAGAATCCAACAACACATTAAAAGGATCATACACCACGATCAAGTGGGATTTATCCCAGGGATGCAAGGATTCGTCAATATACGCAAATCAATCAATGTGATACACCATCTTAACAAATTGAAGAATAAAAACCATATGATCATCTCAATAGATGCAGAAAAAGCTTTTGACAAAATTCAACACCCATTTATGATAAAAACTCTCCAGAAAGTGGGCATAGAGGGAACCTACCTCAACATAATAAAGGCCATATATGACAAACCCACAGCAAACATCATTCTCAAAGGTGAAAAACTGAAAGCATTTCCTCTAAGATCAGGAACGAGACAAGGATGTCCACTCTCACCGCTATTATTCAACATAGTTCTGGAAGTCCTATGCACGGCAATCAGAGAAGAAAAAGAAATAAAAGGAATACAAATTGGAAAAGAGGAGGTAAAACTGTCACTGTTTGCGGATGACATGATACTATACATAGAGAATCCTAAAACTGCCACCAGAAAACTGCTAGAGCTAATGAATGAATATGGTAAAGTTGCAGGATACAAAATGAATGCACAGAAATCTCTTGCATTCCTATACACTAATGATGAAAAATCTGAAAGAGAAATTATGGAAACACTCCCATTTACCATTGCAACAAAAAGAATAAAATACCTAGGAGTAAACCTACCTAGGGAGACAAAAGACCTGTATGCAGAAAACTATAAGACACTGATGAAAGAAATTAAAGATGATACCAACAGATGGAGAGATATACCATGTTCTTGGATTGGAAGAATCAACATTGTGATAATGAGTATACTACCCAAAGCAATATACAGATTCAACGCAATCCCTATCAAATTACCAATGGCATTTTTTACGGAGCTAGAACAAATCATCTTAAAATTTGTATGGAGTCACAAAAGACCCCGAATAGCCAAAGCAGTCTTGAGGGAAAAAAATGGAGCTGGAGGAATCAGACTCCCTGACTTCAGACTATACTACAAAGCTACAGTAATCAAGACAATATGGTACTGGCACAAAAACAGAAACATAGATCAATGGAACAAGATAGCAAGCCCACAGATTAACCCACGCACCTATGGTCAACTAATCTATGACAAAGGAGGCAAAGATATACAATGGAGAAAAGACAGTCTCTTCAATAAGTGGTGCTGGGAAAACTGGACAGCTACATGCAAAAGAATGAAATTAGAATACTCCCTAACACCATACACAAAAATAAACTCAAAATGGATTAGAGACCTAAATATAAGACTGGACACTATAAAACCCTTAGAGGAAAACATAGGAAGAACACTCTTTGACATAAATCACAGCAAGATCTTTTTTGATCCACCTCCTAGAGTAATGGAAATAAAAACAAAAATAAACAAATGGGACCTAATGAAACCTCAAAGCTTTTGCACAGCAAAGGAAACCATAAACAAGACGAAAAGACAACCCTCGGAATGGGAGAAAATATTTGCAAACGAATCAACGGACAAAGGATTAATCTCCAAAATATATAAACAGCTCATTCAGCTCAATATTAAAGAAACAAACACCCCAATCCAAAAATGGGCAGAAGACCTAAGTAGACATTTCTCCAAAGAAGACATACAGACGGCCACGAAGCACATGAAAAGATGCTCAACATCGCTAATTATTAGAGAAATGCAAATCAAAACTACGATGAGGTATCACCTCACTCCTGTTAGAATGGGCATCATCAGAAAATCTACAAACAACAAATGCTGGAGAGGGTGTGGAGAAAAGGGAACCCTCTTGCACTGTTGGTGGGAATGTAAATTGATACAGCCACTATGGAGAACAATATGGAGGTTCCTTAAAAAACTAAAAATAGAATTACCATATGACCCAGCAATCCCACTACTGAGCATATACCCAGAGAAAACCGTAATTCAAAAAGACACATGCACCCGAATGTTCATTGCAGCACTATTTACAATAGCCAGGTCATGGAAGCAACCTAAATGCCCATCAACAGACGAATGGATAAAGAAGTTGTGGTACATATATACAATGGAATATTACTCAGCCATAAAAAGGAACGAAATTGAGTCATTTGTTGAGAAGTGGATGGATCTAGAGACTGTCATACAGAGTGAAGTAAGTCACAAAGAGAAAAACAAATATCGTATATTAATGCATGTATGTGGAACCCAGAAAAATGGTACAGATGAGCCGGTTTGCAGGGCAGAAGTTGAGACACAGATGTAGAGAATGGACATATGGACACCAAGGGGGGAAAACTGCGGTGGGGTGGGGATGGTGGTGTGCTGAATTGGGCGATTGGGATTGACATGTATACACTGATGTGTATAAAATTGATGCCTAATAAGAACCTGCAGTATAAAAAAACAAACAAACAAAACAACTAATACTAAACTTTCATTGGGTTATTTGTATGGAAATAGGTTAATATAAATGTTTCAGACATTACATGAAATTTCTAAAAATCTTATATTTGTATTTGTATGGAAATATGTATGGAAATATGTTAATATAAATGTTTCAGACATTACATGAAATTTCTAAAAATCTTATATGTTCTGGTATAATGTTATAAGTAATAATCCTAGTTATTACTTTAAAATGTATATCTCAGAAATAACTAATTTTCTTGTCAACTGCATTATTATGAACTTTCATCAAATCTTTAACTGTGGTCATTTTTAAGTCTTTTCTCATTTACAGACAGTTCTGGGTGTACTCTGATGCTTTGGCAAATATGTTCCTATTAAAGGGTTTCATCTTCAAGAAATTCATGGAAAAGACTCTGACAAGTACAAGTTTCTGGTAACTGACTGCACTGCTGAACTGAATGAATAAGCATTTTCAGAACTCTAATGAAAAACTGATGAACTCAAAAAAGTGCTAACAAAAGATCAAGATGAAAACAAAAATTTAATTACATGGGACTGAGTGAACTGATGAGGATGAGTATAATTTTTGTGACTTTCTGTCTGAATTAAAAAAAAATCCCACAAGGACTCAGAGGCAAAGAATATACAAATCAATTTTCACTGCAAAGTAAAGGAGCTGTTACAGTGGAGGATTACTGGACTGAATGTCAATATTATGACATAGTATGAGTGTGTTTCAGGTTTGGTAACTGCAATCATTGTTGCTTTTGTTGTGGTCATCCATGTACAATGCTTAGTGTCAGTCTATTTATCTCTTGTAAAAATAAAATACACTGTGTGTGTGTGAAAAAAAATGTCAACAAACAATAGGTGCTGAAGCAGTTGTGGAGAAAAGCGTAACCTCTCGGTCTAAGTGGGATGTAAACTGGTAATGGCCAAATAATAAGAACAGGACGGCAGTGCGTTTAAAGGTAAAAATTGAGTCACCATATGATCTGGAAGGCCCACTATTGGGCCTGTCACCTGTGAAAGCCAGAATCAAAAAGGCACGGGATGGAAAACCGTGTATTGCAGCAGTACTTACAATAGCCAAAACATGGAAGCAAACAAAATGTCCATCAACAGATAAACGGACAAAGAAGAAGTGGTACACATACCGAATGGAAGAGTAGCCTCGGGAAAAAAATGAACAATGCCGTTTTCAGGACTACACATGAGCCTAGAAATAATCATATTAGCTTAAGTAAGTCAAGAGGGAATGACAAATATCCTATGATATCATGTATACATGTTATCCTAAGATTGCTACCAATGAACATATTTCCACAGAAAAAGACACTCACAGACTTATAAAACAAACTAAGGGTTAGCCAAAATGAAAGGTGGGAGGATGGATAAATAAGGACTATGGGGTAACATAGATATAGTAATGTATGTTAAATGTATATAAACATATAACATATAAACTCTATGAATTATTTAGTCACCAATACATATAAAATATATAATGACAAAACACCTACCAAATACCAAGGGAGGTCTACTCAACATTCTGTAATAACATACAAGGTAACAGAATCCGAAGATGAACAGACATACGTATGAATCATTGAGCAGATTCTGTACAGCCAGAAAACCACAACACTCCGATAAGAAATAGAAATTAAATTTAAAAAGCAAACATAAGTAAGGCGACATAAAGTTCTGGGGGCTTGTCCCAGCACATTCCACTCTAATATACAACCTTGGAACTCTACCTCCAGGAAGATTCTTTTGCACTAGTAACAAGAGCTGAGAACGTAATAATGCTGCTGCCTTGTGGCTGTATCCCACAACAGCAGCTTTAAACCAAGTGCTAATGGTTGCTTAATAGTCACAAGGACTGCAGGGCTGTAAATGACACCTGTCCTCAAAAAATGCCCTGGGATAGGGAATAGGCAAGAAAATTCAACACCTGACAAATTTTTCAAGAAGTCAATAGGAAGAGGGAGGTTGTAATCACTCTTTAAAAAAAAAAAGGAAAAGAAAAAAAAGGAGATGCCTAAAGCTCAGTATAAGGAATTATTAGCCACATGCAAAGGCAACGTGAAAAAGGTTTCAGCTCACACCAGTCAAATGACCATCAGCAAAAAGTCTACAAACTATAAATGCTGAAGGGGTTTTAGAGACCTCTCATCCTTCTAGCTGCTGGTGGGATGTAAAGTGGTAACAGCACTAACGAAAACTGAATGGAGCTGCTTTAAAAGGTAAAAATTGAGCTACCATATGATGCAGCAGGGCACGTTTTGGGCCTATAACCTAAGACCACCAGAATCGGAAAGACAGAGGCAGGCAAATGTGCACTGCAGCAATACTGAAATAGCCAACACATGGAAGCAAAAAAAAGTTCCATAAACAGAAGAATGGACAAAGAAGAAGTGGTATATGGACAGAATGGAATAGTAGTAGCCTTGGGAAAAAAATGAACAATGCCGTTTTCAGGACTACAAATGAGCCTAGAAATAATCATATAAGGTTAAGTAAGTCAAAAAGGTATGACAAATATCCTATGATATCATGCGTACATGTTATCCTAAGATTGCTACCAATGAACATATGTCTACAGAAAAAGACAATCACAGATTTACAAAACAAACTAATGGTTAGCCAAAATGAAAGGTGGGAGGATGGATAAATTAGGACTATGGGGCTAACATACATATACTAATGTATATTAAATGTATATAAACATATAACATATAAACTATATGAATTATATAGTCGCCAATACATATAAAATATATAGTGACAAAACACCTACCAAATACCAAGGGAGGTCTACTCAACATTCTGTAATAACATACAAGGTAACAGGATCCGAAGATGAACAGACATCTGTATGAATCATTGAGCAGATTCTGTACAGCCAGAAAACCACAACACTCTAATCAAATTTACTCCGATAAGAAATAGAAATTAAATTTAAAAAACAAACATAAGTAAGGTGACATAAACTTCTGGGGGCTTGTCCCAGCACATTCCACTCTAATTTACAACCTTGGAACACTACCTCCAGGAAGACTCTTTTGCACTAGTAACAAGAGTTGAGAACGTAATAATGCTGCCGCCTTGTGGCTGTTTCCCATAACAGCAGCTTTAAACCAAGTGCTAATGGTTGCTTAATAGGCACAAGGACTGCAGGGCTATAAATGACACCTGTCCCCAAAAAATGCCCTGGCGTTGGGAATAGGCAAGAAAATTCAACACATGACAAATGTTTCAAGAAGTCAATATGAAGAGGGAAGTTTTAGTCACTCTTTAAATAAAAAAGGAAAAGGACAAAAAAGGACATGCCTAAAGCTCAGTATAAGGAATTATTAGCCACATGCAAATCCAACTTCCAAAAAGGTTTCAGCTTACACCAGTCAAATGACCATCAGCAAAAAGTCTACAAACTATAAATGCTGAAGGGCTTTTAGAGAACTCTGTACCTTCTAGCTGCTGGTGGAATGTAAAATGGTAACAGCACTAACGAAAACTGAACGGAGCTGCTTTAAAAGGTAAAAATTAAGCTACCATATGATGCTGCAGGGCACCTTTTGGGCCTATAACCTAAGACCACAAGAATCGGAAAGACAGAGGCAGGCAAATGGTACTGCAGCAATATTGAAATTGCCAAGACATGGAAGCAAAAAAAAGGTCCATAATCAGATGAATGGACAAAGAAGAAGTGGTATATGGACAGATCGGAGTATCAGTCACAAAAAAAATAAAACAATGGCATATGCAGCACCACAGATGAGCCTAGAGATAATCACACAATGTGAAGTAAGTCAGAATGCGAAAGACAAATGCCCTATGATGTCCCTTATGTTATCTGAAAATTCATAAAAATGAACATATTTCCTAGAGAAAGGCAATCTCAGATTGAGAAGACAAACTTATGGTTAAGCCATAGAAAAGGTGTGAGGAATGGATAAATTAGGATATTGGGGTTAACACACATATATTAATACATATAAAATATATAATCCCCAAAGACCTATGGAATACCAAAAGTGGTCTACTCAACACTCTGTAACAACCTACATGGGAAAGGACCCAAAGATCAACAGATATATATGTATATGTGTAAATGAACAAGATTCTGTACACCTAGAAAAAAAGACATTTTTCAATCAAATTTGCTCTGATAAAAACTACAACTTAAAGACACAAACAAGAATTACGGAGGCTAAAACTTACGGGGGTTTGTCCTGGCACATTCCACTCTAATCTGCAACCTAAAAGCACAACTTGCAGCAAGGTTCTGTTTGCCTAGCAAGCAGAGTTGGCAACATGGAAATGCTGCCACCCTAAGGCTGTTTCCTCAAACAGCAGCTTTAAATCTACTGCTAATGGTCACTAATATTCACAAGGACTGCAGGGCTGTAAATGACTCATACCCTCAAAAAATGTCCTGGGGTAGGGAATGGCCAAAAAAATCGAAACGTGGCAAATTTTTCAAGAAGGCAATTTGAAGTTGTAACTTTAGCTCCATCTTAAAAAAAAATGAAAAGAACATTGATAAACGCAAAACATCAGGAATTATGAGACGCATGCAAATCCAATCTACACAAAGCTATCACCTCACACCAGTCAGAATGACCATCAGCAAAATGTCAACAAACAGAGCATTAACCAAGATGGCGGAGTAGAAGGACGTGCTCTCACTCCCTCTTGCGAGAGCACCAGAATCACAACTGGCTGCTGGACAATCACTGACAGGAAGACCCTGGACTACACCAAGGAGGATACCGCACGTCCAAGGACAGAGGAGAAGCCACAGTGAGACGGTAGGAGGGCGCAATCAGAGTAAAATCAAATCCCATAACTGCTGGGTGGGTGACTCACAGACTGGCGAACACTTATACCACAGAAGTCCACCCACTGGAGTGAAGGTTCTGAGCCCCACGTCAGGCTTCCCAACCTGGGGGTCCTGCAACGGGAGGAGGAATTCCTAGAGAATCAGACTTTGAAGCCTAGTGGGAATTGATTGCAGGACTCCTACAGGACTGGGGGAAACAGAGACCCCACTCTTGGAGGGCACACACAAAGTAGTGTGCGCATCGGGACCCAGGGGAAGGAGCAGTGACCCTGGGGGAGACTGAACCAGACCTACCTGCTGGTGTTTGGGGGTCTCCTGCAGAGGCGGGGCGTGGCTCTGTTTCACCGTGGGGACAAGGACACTGGCAGCGGAGGTTCTGGGAAGTGCTCCTTGGCGTGAGCCCTCCCAGAGTCTGCCATTAACCCCACCAAAGAGCCCAGGTAGGCTCCAGTGTTGGGTTGCCTCAGGCAAAACAACCAACAGGGAGGGAACCCAGCCCCACCCATCAACAGTCAAGTGGATTAAAGTTTTACTGAGCTCTGACCGCCACAGCAACAGTCAGCTCTACCCACCACCAGAGCCTCCCATCAAGCCTCTTAGATAGCCTCAACCACCAGAGGGCAGACAGCAGAAACAAGAAAAACGACAATCCTGCAGCCTGTGGACCAAAAACCACAGTTACAGAAAGATAGACAAGATGAAAAGGCAGAGGGCTATGTACCAGATGAAGGAACAAGAAAAAACCCCAGAAAAACAACTAAATGAAGTGGAGATAGGCAACCTTCCAGAAAAAGAATTCAGAATAATGATAGTGAAGATGATCCAGGACCTCGGAATAAGAATGGAGGCAAAGATTGAGAAGATGCAAGAAATGATTAACAAAGACCTAGAAGAATTAAAGAACAAACAAACAGAGATGACCAATACAATAAGTGAAATGAAAACTACGCTAGAAGGAATCAATAGCAGAATAACTGAGGCAGAAGAACGGATAAGTGACCTGGAAGACAGAATGGTGGAATTCACTGCTGCGGAACAGAATAAAGAAAAAAAAAATGAAAAGAAATGAAGACAGCCTAAGAGACCTCTGGGACAACATTAAATGCAACAACATTCGCATTATAGGGGTCCCAGAAGGAGAAGAGAGAGAGAAAGGACCAGAGAAAATATTTGAAGAGATTATAGTCGAAAACTTCCCTAACATGGGAAAGGAAATAGCCACCCAAGTCCAGGAAGCGCAGAGAGTCCCATACAGGATAAACCCAAGGAGAAACACGCCGAGACACATAGTAATCAAAGTGGCAAAAATTAAAGACAAAGAAAAATTATTGAAAGCAGCAAGGGAAAAACGACAAATAACATACAAGGGAACTCCCATAAGGTTAACAGCTGATTTCTCAGCAGAAACTCTACAAGCCAGAAGGGAGTGGCATGATATACTTAAAGTGATGAAAGGGAAGAACCTACAACCAAGATTACTCTACCCGGCAAGGATCTCATCTAGATTTGATGGAGAAATCAAAAGCTTTACAGACAAGCAAAAGCTACGAGAATTCAGCACCACCAAACCAGCTCTACAACAAATGCTAAAGGAACTTCTCTAAGTGGGAAACACAAGAGAAGAAAAGGACCTACAAAAACAAACCCAAAACAATTAAGAAAATGGTCATAGGAACATACATATCGATAATTACCTTAAACGTGAATGGATTAAATGCCCCAACCAAAAGACATAGACTGGCTGAATGGATACAAAAACAAGACCCATATATATGCTATCTACAAGAGACCCACTTTAGACCTAGGGACACATACAGACTGAAAGTGAGGGGATGGAAAAGGATATTCCATGCAAATGGAAATCAAAAGAAAGCTGGAGTAGCTATACTCATATCAGATAAAATAGACTTTAAAATAAAGAATGTTACAAGAGACAAGGAAGGACACTACATAATGATCAAGGGATCAATCCAAGAAGAAGATATAACAATTATAAATATATATGCACCCAACATAGGAGCACCTCAATACATAAGGCAACTGCTAACAGCTATAAAAGAGGAGATCGACAGTAACACAATCATAGTGGGGGACTTTAACACCTCACTTCCACCAATGGACAGATCATCCAAAATGAAAATGAATAAGGAAACAGAAGCTTTAAATGACACAACAGACCAGTTAGATTTAACTGGTATATATAGGACATTCCATCCAAAACCAGCAGATTACACGTTCTTCTCAAGTGCGCACGGAACATTCTCCAGGATAGATCACATCTTGGGTCACAAATCAAGCCTCAGTAAATTTAAGAAAATTGAAATCATATCAAGCATCTTTTCGGACCACAACGCTATGAGATTAGAAATGAATTACAGGGAAAAAAACGTAAAACAGACAAACACGTGGAGGCTAAACAATACGTTACTAAATAACCAAGAGATCACTGAAGAAATCAGAGAGGAAATCAAAAAATACCTAGAGACAAATGACAATGAAAACACGACGACCCAAAACCTATGGGATGCAGCAAAAGCAGTTCTAAGAGGGAAGTTGATAGCTATACAAGCCTATCTCAGGAAACAAGAAAAATCTCAAGTAAACAATCTAACCTTACACCTAAAGAAACTAGAGAAAGAAGAACAAACAAAACCCAAAGTTAGCAGAAGGAAAGAAATCATAAAGATCAGAGCAGAAATAAATGAAATAGAAACAAAGAAAACAATAGCAAAGATCAATAAAACTAAAAGTTGGTTCTTTGAGAAGATAAACAAAATTGATAAGCCATTAGCCCAGACTCATCAAGAAAAAGAGGGAGAGGACTCAAATCAATAAAATCAGAAATGAAAAAGGAGAAGTTACAACAGACACCGCAGAAATACAAAGCATCCTAAGAGACTACTACGAGCAACTTTACGCCAATAAAATGGACAACCTGGAAGAAATGGACACATTTTTAGAAAGGTATAACCTTCCAAGACTGAACCAGGAAGAAACAGAAAATATGAACAGACCAATCACAAGTAATGAAATTGAAACTGTGATTAAAAATCTTCCAACAAACCAAAGTCCAGGACCAGATGGCTTCACAGGTGAATTCTATCAAACATTTAGAGAAGAGCTAAGACCTATCCTTCTCAAACTCTTCCAAAAATTGCAGAGGAAGGAACACTCCCAAACTCATTCTATGAGGCCACCATCACCCTGATACCAAAACCAGACAAAGACACTACAAAAAAAGAAAATTACAGACCAATATCACTGATGAATATAGATGCAAAAATCCTCAACAAAACACTAGCAAACAGAATCCAACAACACATTAAAAGGATCATACACCACGATCAAGTGGGATTTATCCCAGGGATGCAAGGATTCGTCAATATACGCAAATCAATCAATGTGATACACCATCTTAACAAATTGAAGAATAAAAACCATATGATCATCTCAATAGATGCAGAAAAAGCTTTTGACAAAATTCAACACCCATTTATGATAAAAACTCTCCAGAAAGTGGGCATAGAGGGAACCTACCTCAACATAATAAAGGCCATATATGACAAACCCACAGCAAACATCATTCTCAAAGGTGAAAAACTGAAAGCATTTCCTCTAAGATCAGGAACGAGACAAGGATGTCCACTCTCACCGCTATTATTCAACATAGTTCTGGAAGTCCTATGCACGGCAATCAGAGAAGAAAAAGAAATAAAAGGAATACAAATTGGAAAAGAGGAGGTAAAACTGTCACTGTTTGCGGATGACATGATACTATACATAGAGAATCCTAAAACTGCCACCAGAAAACTGCTAGAGCTAATGAATGAATATGGTAAAGTTGCAGGATACAAAATGAATGCACAGAAATCTCTTGCATTCCTATACACTAATGATGAAAAATCTGAAAGAGAAATTATGGAAACACTCCCATTTACCATTGCAACAAAAAGAATAAAATACCTAGGAGTAAACCTACCTAGGGAGACAAAAGACCTGTATGCAGAAAACTATAAGACACTGATGAAAGAAATTAAAGATGATACCAACAGATGGAGAGATATACCATGTTCTTGGATTGGAAGAATCAACATTGTGATAATGAGTATACTACCCAAAGCAATATACAGATTCAACGCAATCCCTATCAAATTACCAATGGCATTTTTTACGGAGCTAGAACAAATCATCTTAAAATTTGTATGGAGTCACAAAAGACCCCGAATAGCCAAAGCAGTCTTGAGGGAAAAAAATGGAGCTGGAGGAATCAGACTCCCTGACTTCAGACTATACTACAAAGCTACAGTAATCAAGACAATATGGTACTGGCACAAAAACAGAAACATAGATCAATGGAACAAGATAGCAAGCCCACAGATTAACCCACGCACCTATGGTCAACTAATCTATGACAAAGGAGGCAAAGATATACAATGGAGAAAAGACAGTCTCTTCAATAAGTGGTGCTGGGAAAACTGGACAGCTACATGCAAAAGAATGAAATTAGAATACTCCCTAACACCATACACAAAAATAAACTCAAAATGGATTAGAGACCTAAATATAAGACTGGACACTATAAAACCCTTAGAGGAAAACATAGGAAGAACACTCTTTGACATAAATCACAGCAAGATCTTTTTTGATCCACCTCCTAGAGTAATGGAAATAAAAACAAAAATAAACAAATGGGACCTAATGAAACCTCAAAGCTTTTGCACAGCAAAGGAAACCATAAACAAGACGAAAAGACAACCCTCGGAATGGGAGAAAATATTTGCAAACGAATCAACGGACAAAGGATTAATCTCCAAAATATATAAACAGCTCATTCAGCTCAATATTAAAGAAACAAACACCCCAATCCAAAAATGGGCAGAAGACCTAAGTAGACATTTCTCCAAAGAAGACATACAGACGGCCACGAAGCACATGAAAAGATGCTCAACATCGCTAATTATTAGAGAAATGCAAATCAAAACTACGATGAGGTATCACCTCACTCCTGTTAGAATGGGCATCATCAGAAAATCTACAAACAACAAATGCTGGAGAGGGTGTGGAGAAAAGGGAACCCTCTTGCACTGTTGGTGGGAATGTAAATTGATACAGCCACTATGGAGAACAATATGGAGGTTCCTTAAAAAACTAAAAATAGAATTACCATATGACCCAGCAATCCCACTACTGAGCATATACCCAGAGAAAACCGTAATTCAAAAAGACACATGCACCCGAATGTTCATTGCAGCACTATTTACAATAGCCAGGTCATGGAAGCAACCTAAATGCCCATCAACAGACGAATGGATAAAGAAGTTGTGGTACATATATACAATGGAATATTACTCAGCCATAAAAAGGAACGAAATTGAGTCATTTGTTGAGAAGTGGATGGATCTAGAGACTGTCATACAGAGTGAAGTAAGTCACAAAGAGAAAAACAAATATCGTATATTAATGCATGTATGTGGAACCCAGAAAAATGGTACAGATGAGCCGGTTTGCAGGGCAGAAGTTGAGACACAGATGTAGAGAATGGACATATGGACACCAAGGGGGGAAAACTGCGGTGGGGTGGGGATGGTGGTGTGCTGAATTGGGCGATTGGGATTGACATGTATACACTGATGTGTATAAAATTGATGCCTAATAAGAACCTGCAGTATAAAAAAACAAACAAACAAAACAACTAATACTAAACTTTCATTGGGTTATTTGTATGGAAATAGGTTAATATAAATGTTTCAGACATTACATGAAATTTCTAAAAATCTTATATTTGTATTTGTATGGAAATATGTATGGAAATATGTTAATATAAATGTTTCAGACATTACATGAAATTTCTAAAAATCTTATATGTTCTGGTATAATGTTATAAGTAATAATCCTAGTTATTACTTTAAAATGTATATCTCAGAAATAACTAATTTTCTTGTCAACTGCATTATTATGAACTTTCATCAAATCTTTAACTGTGGTCATTTTTAAGTCTTTTCTCATTTACAGACAGTTCTGGGTGTACTCTGATGCTTTGGCAAATATGTTCCTATTAAAGGGTTTCATCTTCAAGAAATTCATGGAAAAGACTCTGACAAGTACAAGTTTCTGGTAACTGACTGCACTGCTGAACTGAATGAATAAGCATTTTCAGAACTCTAATGAAAAACTGATGAACTCAAAAAAGTGCTAACAAAAGATCAAGATGAAAACAAAAATTTAATTACATGGGACTGAGTGAACTGATGAGGATGAGTATAATTTTTGTGACTTTCTGTCTGAATTAAAAAAAAATCCCACAAGGACTCAGAGGCAAAGAATATACAAATCAATTTTCACTGCAAAGTAAAGGAGCTGTTACAGTGGAGGATTACTGGACTGAATGTCAATATTATGACATAGTATGAGTGTGTTTCAGGTTTGGTAACTGCAATCATTGTTGCTTTTGTTGTGGTCATCCATGTACAATGCTTAGTGTCAGTCTATTTATCTCTTGTAAAAATAAAATACACTGTGTGTGTGTGAAAAAAAATGTCAACAAACAATAGGTGCTGAAGCAGTTGTGGAGAAAAGCGTAACCTCTCGGTCTAAGTGGGATGTAAACTGGTAATGGCCAAATAATAAGAACAGGACGGCAGTGCGTTTAAAGGTAAAAACTGAGTCACCATATGATCTGGAAGGCCCACTATTGGGCCTGTCACCTGTGAAAGCCAGAATCAAAAAGGCACGGGATGGAAAACCGTGTATTGCAGCAGTACTTACAATAGCCAAAACATGGAAGCAAACAAAATGTCCATCAACAGATAAATGGACAAAGAAGAAGTGGTACACATACCGAATGGAAGAGTAGCCTCGGGAAAAAAATGAACAATGCCGTTTTCAGGACTACACATGAGCCTAGAAATAATCATATTAGCTTAAGTAAGTCAAGAGGGAATGACAAATATCCTATGATATCATGTATACATGTTATCCTAAGATTGCTACCAATGAACATATTTCCACAGAAAAAGACACTCACAGACTTATAAAACAAACTAAGGGTTAGCCAAAATGAAAGGTGGGAGGATGGATAAATAAGGACTATGGGGTAACATAGATATAGTAATGTATGTTAAATGTATATAAACATATAACATATAAACTCTATGAATTATTTAGTCACCAATACATATAAAATATATAATGACAAAACACCTACCAAATACCAAGGGAGGTCTACTCAACATTCTGTAATAACATACAAGGTAACAGAATCCGAAGATGAACAGACATACGTATGAATCATTGAGCAGATTCTGTACAGCCAGAAAACCACAACACTCCGATAAGAAATAGAAATTAAATTTAAAAAGCAAACATAAGTAAGGCGACATAAAGTTCTGGGGGCTTGTCCCAGCACATTCCACTCTAATATACAACCTTGGAACTCTACCTCCAGGAAGATTCTTTTGCACTAGTAACAAGAGCTGAGAACGTAATAATGCTGCTGCCTTGTGGCTGTATCCCACAACAGCAGCTTTAAACCAAGTGCTAATGGTTGCTTAATAGTCACAAGGACTGCAGGGCTGTAAATGACACCTGTCCTCAAAAAATGCCCTGGGATAGGGAATAGGCAAGAAAATTCAACACCTGACAAATTTTTCAAGAAGTCAATAGGAAGAGGGAGGTTGTAATCACTCTTTAAAAAAAAAAGGAAAAGAAAAAAAAGGAGATGCCTAAAGCTCAGTATAAGGAATTATTAGCCACATGCAAAGGCAACGTGAAAAAGGTTTCAGCTCACACCAGTCAAATGACCATCAGCAAAAAGTCTACAAACTATAAATGCTGAAGGGGTTTTAGAGACCTCTCATCCTTCTAGCTGCTGGTGGGATGTAAAGTGGTAACAGCACTAACGAAAACTGAATGGAGCTGCTTTAAAAGGTAAAAATTGAGCTACCATATGATGCAGCAGGGCACGTTTTGGGCCTATAACCTAAGACCACCAGAATCGGAAAGACAGAGGCAGGCAAATGTGCACTGCAGCAATACTGAAATAGCCAACACATGGAAGCAAAAAAAAGTTCCATAAACAGAAGAATGGACAAAGAAGAAGTGGTATATGGACAGAATGGAATAGTAGTAGCCTTGGGAAAAAAATGAACAATGCCGTTTTCAGGACTACAAATGAGCCTAGAAATAATCATATAAGGTTAAGTAAGTCAAAAAGGTATGACAAATATCCTATGATATCATGCGTACATGTTATCCTAAGATTGCTACCAATGAACATATGTCTACAGAAAAAGACAATCACAGATTTACAAAACAAACTAATGGTTAGCCAAAATGAAAGGTGGGAGGATGGATAAATTAGGACTATGGGGCTAACATACATATACTAATGTATATTAAATGTATATAAACATATAACATATAAACTATATGAATTATATAGTCGCCAATACATATAAAATATATAGTGACAAAACACCTACCAAATACCAAGGGAGGTCTACTCAACATTCTGTAATAACATACAAGGTAACAGGATCCGAAGATGAACAGACATCTGTATGAATCATTGAGCAGATTCTGTACAGCCAGAAAACCACAACACTCTAATCAAATTTACTCCGATAAGAAATAGAAATTAAATTTAAAAAACAAACATAAGTAAGGTGACATAAACTTCTGGGGGCTTGTCCCAGCACATTCCACTCTAATTTACAACCTTGGAACACTACCTCCAGGAAGACTCTTTTGCACTAGTAACAAGAGTTGAGAACGTAATAATGCTGCCGCCTTGTGGCTGTTTCCCATAACAGCAGCTTTAAACCAAGTGCTAATGGTTGCTTAATAGGCACAAGGACTGCAGGGCTATAAATGACACCTGTCCCCAAAAAATGCCCTGGCGTAGGGAATAGGCAAGAAAATTCAACACATGACAAATGTTTCAAGAAGTCAATATGAAGAGGGAAGTTTTAGTCACTCTTTAAATAAAAAAGGAAAAGGACAAAAAAGGACATGCCTAAAGCTCAGTATAAGGAATTATTAGCCACATGCAAATCCAACTTCCAAAAAGGTTTCAGCTTACACCAGTCAAATGACCATCAGCAAAAAGTCTACAAACTATAAATGCTGAAGGGCTTTTAGAGAACTCTGTACCTTCTAGCTGCTGGTGGAATGTAAAATGGTAACAGCACTAACGAAAACTGAACGGAGCTGCTTTAAAAGGTAAAAATTAAGCTACCATATGATGCTGCAGGGCACCTTTTGGGCCTATAACCTAAGACCACAAGAATCGGAAAGACAGAGGCAGGCAAATGGTACTGCAGCAATATTGAAATTGCCAAGACATGGAAGCAAAAAAAAGGTCCATAATCAGATGAATGGACAAAGAAGAAGTGGTATATGGACAGATCGGAGTATCAGTCACAAAAAAAATAAAACAATGGCATATGCAGCACCACAGATGAGCCTAGAGATAATCACACAATGTGAAGTAAGTCAGAATGCGAAAGACAAATGCCCTATGATGTCCCTTATGTTATCTGAAAATTCATAAAAATGAACATATTTCCTAGAGAAAGGCAATCTCAGATTGAGAAGACAAACTTATGGTTAAGCCATAGAAAAGGTGTGAGGAATGGATAAATTAGGATATTGGGGTTAACACACATATATTAATACATATAGAATATATAATCCCCAAAGACCTATGGAATACCAAAAGTGGTCTACTCAACACTCTGTAACAACCTACATGGGAAAGGACCCAAAGATCAACAGATATATATGTATATGTGTAAATGAACAAGATTCTGTACACCTAGAAAAAAAGACATTTTTCAATCAAATTTGCTCTGATAAAAACTACAACTTAAAGACACAAACAAGAATTACGGAGGCTAAAACTTACGGGGGTTTGTCCTGGCACATTCCACTCTAATCTGCAACCTAAAAGCACAACTTGCAGCAAGGTTCTGTTTGCCTAGCAAGCAGAGTTGGCAACATGGAAATGCTGCCACCCTAAGGCTGTTTCCTCAAACAGCAGCTTTAAATCTACTGCTAATGGTCACTAATATTCACAAGGACTGCAGGGCTGTAAATGACTCATACCCTCAAAAAATGTCCTGGGGTAGGGAATGGCCAAAAAAATCGAAACGTGGCAAATTTTTCAAGAAGGCAATTTGAAGTTGTAACTTTAGCTCCATCTTAAAAAAAAATGAAAAGAACATTGATAAACGCAAAACATCAGGAATTATGAGACGCATGCAAATCCAATCTACACAAAGCTATCACCTCACACCAGTCAGAATGACCATCAGCAAAATGTCAACAAACAGAGCATTAACCAAGATGGCGGAGTAGAAGGACGTGCTCTCACTCCCTCTTGCGAGAGCACCAGAATCACAACTGGCTGCTGGACAATCACTGACAGGAAGACCCTGGACTACACCAAGGAGGATACCGCACGTCCAAGGACAGAGGAGAAGCCACAGTGAGACGGTAGGAGGGCGCAATCAGAGTAAAATCAAATCCCATAACTGCTGGGTGGGTGACTCACAGACTGGCGAACACTTATACCACAGAAGTCCACCCACTGGAGTGAAGGTTCTGAGCCCCACGTCAGGCTTCCCAACCTGGGGGTCCTGCAACGGGAGGAGGAATTCCTAGAGAATCAGACTTTGAAGCCTAGTGGGAATTGATTGCAGGACTCCTACAGGACTGGGGGAAACAGAGACCCCACTCTTGGAGGGCACACACAAAGTAGTGTGCGCATCGGGACCCAGGGGAAGGAGCAGTGACCCTGGGGGAGACTGAACCAGACCTACCTGCTGGTGTTTGGGGGTCTCCTGCAGAGGCGGGGCGTGGCTCTGTTTCACCGTGGGGACAAGGACACTGGCAGCGGAGGTTCTGGGAAGTGCTCCTTGGCGTGAGCCCTCCCAGAGTCTGCCATTAACCCCACCAAAGAGCCCAGGTAGGCTCCAGTGTTGGGTTGCCTCAGGCAAAACAACCAACAGGGAGGGAACCCAGCCCCACCCATCAACAGTCAAGTGGATTAAAGTTTTACTGAGCTCTGACCGCCACAGCAACAGTCAGCTCTACCCACCACCAGAGCCTCCCATCAAGCCTCTTAGATAGCCTCAACCACCAGAGGGCAGACAGCAGAAACAAGAAAAACGACAATCCTGCAGCCTGTGGACCAAAAACCACAGTTACAGAAAGATAGACAAGATGAAAAGGCAGAGGGCTATGTACCAGATGAAGGAACAAGAAAAAACCCCAGAAAAACAACTAAATGAAGTGGAGATAGGCAACCTTCCAGAAAAAGAATTCAGAATAATGATAGTGAAGATGATCCAGGACCTCGGAATAAGAATGGAGGCAAAGATTGAGAAGATGCAAGAAATGATTAACAAAGACCTAGAAGAATTAAAGAACAAACAAACAGAGATGACCAATACAATAAGTGAAATGAAAACTACGCTAGAAGGAATCAATAGCAGAATAACTGAGGCAGAAGAACGGATAAGTGACCTGGAAGACAGAATGGTGGAATTCACTGCTGCGGAACAGAATAAAGAAAAAAAAAATGAAAAGAAATGAAGACAGCCTAAGAGACCTCTGGGACAACATTAAATGCAACAACATTCGCATTATAGGGGTCCCAGAAGGAGAAGAGAGAGAGAAAGGACCAGAGAAAATATTTGAAGAGATTATAGTCGAAAACTTCCCTAACATGGGAAAGGAAATAGCCACCCAAGTCCAGGAAGCGCAGAGAGTCCCATACAGGATAAACCCAAGGAGAAACACGCCGAGACACATAGTAATCAAAGTGGCAAAAATTAAAGACAAAGAAAAATTATTGAAAGCAGCAAGGGAAAAACGACAAATAACATACAAGGGAACTCCCATAAGGTTAACAGCTGATTTCTCAGCAGAAACTCTACAAGCCAGAAGGGAGTGGCATGATATACTTAAAGTGATGAAAGGGAAGAACCTACAACCAAGATTACTCTACCCGGCAAGGATCTCATCTAGATTTGATGGAGAAATCAAAAGCTTTACAGACAAGCAAAAGCTACGAGAATTCAGCACCACCAAACCAGCTCTACAACAAATGCTAAAGGAACTTCTCTAAGTGGGAAACACAAGAGAAGAAAAGGACCTACAAAAACAAACCCAAAACAATTAAGAAAATGGTCATAGGAACATACATATCGATAATTACCTTAAACGTGAATGGATTAAATGCCCCAACCAAAAGACATAGACTGGCTGAATGGATACAAAAACAAGACCCATATATATGCTATCTACAAGAGACCCACTTTAGACCTAGGGACACATACAGACTGAAAGTGAGGGGATGGAAAAGGATATTCCATGCAAATGGAAATCAAAAGAAAGCTGGAGTAGCTATACTCATATCAGATAAAATAGACTTTAAAATAAAGAATGTTACAAGAGACAAGGAAGGACACTACATAATGATCAAGGGATCAATCCAAGAAGAAGATATAACAATTATAAATATATATGCACCCAACATAGGAGCACCTCAATACATAAGGCAACTGCTAACAGCTATAAAAGAGGAGATCGACAGTAACACAATCATAGTGGGGGACTTTAACACCTCACTTCCACCAATGGACAGATCATCCAAAATGAAAATGAATAAGGAAACAGAAGCTTTAAATGACACAACAGACCAGTTAGATTTAACTGGTATATATAGGACATTCCATCCAAAACCAGCAGATTACACGTTCTTCTCAAGTGCGCACGGAACATTCTCCAGGATAGATCACATCTTGGGTCACAAATCAAGCCTCAGTAAATTTAAGAAAATTGAAATCATATCAAGCATCTTTTCGGACCACAACGCTATGAGATTAGAAATGAATTACAGGGAAAAAAACGTAAAACAGACAAACACGTGGAGGCTAAACAATACGTTACTAAATAACCAAGAGATCACTGAAGAAATCAGAGAGGAAATCAAAAAATACCTAGAGACAAATGACAATGAAAACACGACGACCCAAAACCTATGGGATGCAGCAAAAGCAGTTCTAAGAGGGAAGTTGATAGCTATACAAGCCTATCTCAGGAAACAAGAAAAATCTCAAGTAAACAATCTAACCTTACACCTAAAGAAACTAGAGAAAGAAGAACAAACAAAACCCAAAGTTAGCAGAAGGAAAGAAATCATAAAGATCAGAGCAGAAATAAATGAAATAGAAACAAAGAAAACAATAGCAAAGATCAATAAAACTAAAAGTTGGTTCTTTGAGAAGATAAACAAAATTGATAAGCCATTAGCCCAGACTCATCAAGAAAAAGAGGGAGAGGACTCAAATCAATAAAATCAGAAATGAAAAAGGAGAAGTTACAACAGACACCGCAGAAATACAAAGCATCCTAAGAGACTACTACGAGCAACTTTACGCCAATAAAATGGACAACCTGGAAGAAATGGACACATTTTTAGAAAGGTATAACCTTCCAAGACTGAACCAGGAAGAAACAGAAAATATGAACAGACCAATCACAAGTAATGAAATTGAAACTGTGATTAAAAATCTTCCAACAAACCAAAGTCCAGGACCAGATGGCTTCACAGGTGAATTCTATCAAACATTTAGAGAAGAGCTAAGACCTATCCTTCTCAAACTCTTCCAAAAATTGCAGAGGAAGGAACACTCCCAAACTCATTCTATGAGGCCACCATCACCCTGATACCAAAACCAGACAAAGACACTACAAAAAAAGAAAATTACAGACCAATATCACTGATGAATATAGATGCAAAAATCCTCAACAAAACACTAGCAAACAGAATCCAACAACACATTAAAAGGATCATACACCACGATCAAGTGGGATTTATCCCAGGGATGCAAGGATTCGTCAATATACGCAAATCAATCAATGTGATACACCATCTTAACAAATTGAAGAATAAAAACCATATGATCATCTCAATAGATGCAGAAAAAGCTTTTGACAAAATTCAACACCCATTTATGATAAAAACTCTCCAGAAAGTGGGCATAGAGGGAACCTACCTCAACATAATAAAGGCCATATATGACAAACCCACAGCAAACATCATTCTCAAAGGTGAAAAACTGAAAGCATTTCCTCTAAGATCAGGAACGAGACAAGGATGTCCACTCTCACCGCTATTATTCAACATAGTTCTGGAAGTCCTATGCACGGCAATCAGAGAAGAAAAAGAAATAAAAGGAATACAAATTGGAAAAGAGGAGGTAAAACTGTCACTGTTTGCGGATGACATGATACTATACATAGAGAATCCTAAAACTGCCACCAGAAAACTGCTAGAGCTAATGAATGAATATGGTAAAGTTGCAGGATACAAAATGAATGCACAGAAATCTCTTGCATTCCTATACACTAATGATGAAAAATCTGAAAGAGAAATTATGGAAACACTCCCATTTACCATTGCAACAAAAAGAATAAAATACCTAGGAGTAAACCTACCTAGGGAGACAAAAGACCTGTATGCAGAAAACTATAAGACACTGATGAAAGAAATTAAAGATGATACCAACAGATGGAGAGATATACCATGTTCTTGGATTGGAAGAATCAACATTGTGATAATGAGTATACTACCCAAAGCAATATACAGATTCAACGCAATCCCTATCAAATTACCAATGGCATTTTTAACGGAGCTAGAACAAATCATCTTAAAATTTGTATGGAGTCACAAAAGACCCCGAATAGCCAAAGCAGTCTTGAGGGAAAAAAATGGAGCTGGAGGAATCAGACTCCCTGACTTCAGACTATACTACAAAGCTACAGTAATCAAGACAATATGGTACTGGCACAAAAACAGAAACATAGATCAATGGAACAAGATAGCAAGCCCACAGATTAACCCACGCACCTATGGTCAACTAATCTATGACAAAGGAGGCAAAGATATACAATGGAGAAAAGACAGTCTCTTCAATAAGTGGTGCTGGGAAAACTGGACAGCTACATGCAAAAGAATGAAATTAGAATACTCCCTAACACCATACACAAAAATAAACTCAAAATGGATTAGAGACCTAAATATAAGACTGGACACTATAAAACCCTTAGAGGAAAACATAGGAAGAACACTCTTTGACATAAATCACAGCAAGATCTTTTTTGATCCACCTCCTAGAGTAATGGAAATAAAAACAAAAATAAACAAATGGGACCTAATGAAACCTCAAAGCTTTTGCACAGCAAAGGAAACCATAAACAAGACGAAAAGACAACCCTCGGAATGGGAGAAAATATTTGCAAACGAATCAACGGACAAAGGATTAATCTCCAAAATATATAAACAGCTCATTCAGCTCAATATTAAAGAAACAAACACCCCAATCCAAAAATGGGCAGAAGACCTAAGTAGACATTTCTCCAAAGAAGACATACAGACGGCCACGAAGCACATGAAAAGATGCTCAACATCGCTAATTATTAGAGAAATGCAAATCAAAACTACGATGAGGTATCACCTCACTCCTGTTAGAATGGGCATCATCAGAAAATCTACAAACAACAAATGCTGGAGAGGGTGTGGAGAAAAGGGAACCCTCTTGCACTGTTGGTGGGAATGTAAATTGATACAGCCACTATGGAGAACAATATGGAGGTTCCTTAAAAAACTAAAAATAGAATTACCATATGACCCAGCAATCCCACTACTGAGCATATACCCAGAGAAAACCGTAATTCAAAAAGACACATGCACCCGAATGTTCATTGCAGCACTATTTACAATAGCCAGGTCATGGAAGCAACCTAAATGCCCATCAACAGACGAATGGATAAAGAAGTTGTGGTACATATATACAATGGAATATTACTCAGCCATAAAAAGGAACGAAATTGAGTCATTTGTTGAGAAGTGGATGGATCTAGAGACTGTCATACAGAGTGAAGTAAGTCACAAAGAGAAAAACAAATATCGTATATTAATGCATGTATGTGGAACCCAGAAAAATGGTACAGATGAGCCGGTTTGCAGGGCAGAAGTTGAGACACAGATGTAGAGAATGGACATATGGACACCAAGGGGGGAAAACTGCGGTGGGGTGGGGATGGTGGTGTGCTGAATTGGGCGATTGGGATTGACATGTATACACTGATGTGTATAAAATTGATGCCTAATAAGAACCTGCAGTATAAAAAAACAAACAAACAAAACAACTAATACTAAACTTTCATTGGGTTATTTGTATGGAAATAGGTTAATATAAATGTTTCAGACATTACATGAAATTTCTAAAAATCTTATATTTGTATTTGTATGGAAATATGTATGGAAATATGTTAATATAAATGTTTCAGACATTACATGAAATTTCTAAAAATCTTATATGTTCTGGTATAATGTTATAAGTAATAATCCTAGTTATTACTTTAAAATGTATATCTCAGAAATAACTAATTTTCTTGTCAACTGCATTATTATGAACTTTCATCAAATCTTTAACTGTGGTCATTTTTAAGTCTTTTCTCATTTACAGACAGTTCTGGGTGTACTCTGATGCTTTGGCAAATATGTTCCTATTAAAGGGTTTCATCTTCAAGAAATTCATGGAAAAGACTCTGACAAGTACAAGTTTCTGGTAACTGACTGCACTGCTGAACTGAATGAATAAGCATTTTCAGAACTCTAATGAAAAACTGATGAACTCAAAAAAGTGCTAACAAAAGATCAAGATGAAAACAAAAATTTAATTACATGGGACTGAGTGAACTGATGAGGATGAGTATAATTTTTGTGACTTTCTGTCTGAATTAAAAAAAAATCCCACAAGGACTCAGAGGCAAAGAATATACAAATCAATTTTCACTGCAAAGTAAAGGAGCTGTTACAGTGGAGGATTACTGGACTGAATGTCAATATTATGACATAGTATGAGTGTGTTTCAGGTTTGGTAACTGCAATCATTGTTGCTTTTGTTGTGGTCATCCATGTACAATGCTTAGTGTCAGTCTATTTATCTCTTGTAAAAATAAAATACACTGTGTGTGTGTGAAAAAAAATGTCAACAAACAATAGGTGCTGAAGCAGTTGTGGAGAAAAGCGTAACCTCTCGGTCTAAGTGGGATGTAAACTGGTAATGGCCAAATAATAAGAACAGGACGGCAGTGCGTTTAAAGGTAAAAACTGAGTCACCATATGATCTGGAAGGCCCACTATTGGGCCTGTCACCTGTGAAAGCCAGAATCAAAAAGGCACGGGATGGAAAACCGTGTATTGCAGCAGTACTTACAATAGCCAAAACATGGAAGCAAACAAAATGTCCATCAACAGATAAATGGACAAAGAAGAAGTGGTACACATACCGAATGGAAGAGTAGCCTCGGGAAAAAAATGAACAATGCCGTTTTCAGGACTACACATGAGCCTAGAAATAATCATATTAGCTTAAGTAAGTCAAGAGGGAATGACAAATATCCTATGATATCATGTATACATGTTATCCTAAGATTGCTACCAATGAACATATTTCCACAGAAAAAGACACTCACAGACTTATAAAACAAACTAAGGGTTAGCCAAAATGAAAGGTGGGAGGATGGATAAATAAGGACTATGGGGTAACATAGATATAGTAATGTATGTTAAATGTATATAAACATATAACATATAAACTCTATGAATTATTTAGTCACCAATACATATAAAATATATAATGACAAAACACCTACCAAATACCAAGGGAGGTCTACTCAACATTCTGTAATAACATACAAGGTAACAGAATCCGAAGATGAACAGACATACGTATGAATCATTGAGCAGATTCTGTACAGCCAGAAAACCACAACACTCCGATAAGAAATAGAAATTAAATTTAAAAAGCAAACATAAGTAAGGCGACATAAAGTTCTGGGGGCTTGTCCCAGCACATTCCACTCTAATATACAACCTTGGAACTCTACCTCCAGGAAGATTCTTTTGCACTAGTAACAAGAGCTGAGAACGTAATAATGCTGCTGCCTTGTGGCTGTATCCCACAACAGCAGCTTTAAACCAAGTGCTAATGGTTGCTTAATAGTCACAAGGACTGCAGGGCTGTAAATGACACCTGTCCTCAAAAAATGCCCTGGGATAGGGAATAGGCAAGAAAATTCAACACCTGACAAATTTTTCAAGAAGTCAATAGGAAGAGGGAGGTTGTAATCACTCTTTAAAAAAAAAAGGAAAAGAAAAAAAAGGAGATGCCTAAAGCTCAGTATAAGGAATTATTAGCCACATGCAAAGGCAACGTGAAAAAGGTTTCAGCTCACACCAGTCAAATGACCATCAGCAAAAAGTCTACAAACTATAAATGCTGAAGGGGTTTTAGAGACCTCTCATCCTTCTAGCTGCTGGTGGGATGTAAAGTGGTAACAGCACTAACGAAAACTGAATGGAGCTGCTTTAAAAGGTAAAAATTGAGCTACCATATGATGCAGCAGGGCACGTTTTGGGCCTATAACCTAAGACCACCAGAATCGGAAAGACAGAGGCAGGCAAATGTGCACTGCAGCAATACTGAAATAGCCAACACATGGAAGCAAAAAAAAGTTCCATAAACAGAAGAATGGACAAAGAAGAAGTGGTATATGGACAGAATGGAATAGTAGTAGCCTTGGGAAAAAAATGAACAATGCCGTTTTCAGGACTACAAATGAGCCTAGAAATAATCATATAAGGTTAAGTAAGTCAAAAAGGTATGACAAATATCCTATGATATCATGCGTACATGTTATCCTAAGATTGCTACCAATGAACATATGTCTACAGAAAAAGACAATCACAGATTTACAAAACAAACTAATGGTTAGCCAAAATGAAAGGTGGGAGGATGGATAAATTAGGACTATGGGGCTAACATACATATACTAATGTATATTAAATGTATATAAACATATAACATATAAACTATATGAATTATATAGTCGCCAATACATATAAAATATATAGTGACAAAACACCTACCAAATACCAAGGGAGGTCTACTCAACATTCTGTAATAACATACAAGGTAACAGGATCCGAAGATGAACAGACATCTGTATGAATCATTGAGCAGATTCTGTACAGCCAGAAAACCACAACACTCTAATCAAATTTACTCCGATAAGAAATAGAAATTAAATTTAAAAAACAAACATAAGTAAGGTGACATAAACTTCTGGGGGCTTGTCCCAGCACATTCCACTCTAATTTACAACCTTGGAACACTACCTCCAGGAAGACTCTTTTGCACTAGTAACAAGAGTTGAGAACGTAATAATGCTGCCGCCTTGTGGCTGTTTCCCATAACAGCAGCTTTAAACCAAGTGCTAATGGTTGCTTAATAGGCACAAGGACTGCAGGGCTATAAATGACACCTGTCCCCAAAAAATGCCCTGGCGTAGGGAATAGGCAAGAAAATTCAACACATGACAAATGTTTCAAGAAGTCAATATGAAGAGGGAAGTTTTAGTCACTCTTTAAATAAAAAAGGAAAAGGACAAAAAAGGACATGCCTAAAGCTCAGTATAAGGAATTATTAGCCACATGCAAATCCAACTTCCAAAAAGGTTTCAGCTTACACCAGTCAAATGACCATCAGCAAAAAGTCTACAAACTATAAATGCTGAAGGGCTTTTAGAGAACTCTGTACCTTCTAGCTGCTGGTGGAATGTAAAATGGTAACAGCACTAACGAAAACTGAACGGAGCTGCTTTAAAAGGTAAAAATTAAGCTACCATATGATGCTGCAGGGCACCTTTTGGGCCTATAACCTAAGACCACAAGAATCGGAAAGACAGAGGCAGGCAAATGGTACTGCAGCAATATTGAAATTGCCAAGACATGGAAGCAAAAAAAAGGTCCATAATCAGATGAATGGACAAAGAAGAAGTGGTATATGGACAGATCGGAGTATCAGTCACAAAAAAAATAAAACAATGGCATATGCAGCACCACAGATGAGCCTAGAGATAATCACACAATGTGAAGTAAGTCAGAATGCGAAAGACAAATGCCCTATGATGTCCCTTATGTTATCTGAAAATTCATAAAAATGAACATATTTCCTAGAGAAAGGCAATCTCAGATTGAGAAGACAAACTTATGGTTAAGCCATAGAAAAGGTGTGAGGAATGGATAAATTAGGATATTGGGGTTAACACACATATATTAATACATATAAAATATATAATCCCCAAAGACCTATGGAATACCAAAAGTGGTCTACTCAACACTCTGTAACAACCTACATGGGAAAGGACCCAAAGATCAACAGATATATATGTATATGTGTAAATGAACAAGATTCTGTACACCTAGAAAAAAAGACATTTTTCAATCAAATTTGCTCTGATAAAAACTACAACTTAAAGACACAAACAAGAATTACGGAGGCTAAAACTTACGGGGGTTTGTCCTGGCACATTCCACTCTAATCTGCAACCTAAAAGCACAACTTGCAGCAAGGTTCTGTTTGCCTAGCAAGCAGAGTTGGCAACATGGAAATGCTGCCACCCTAAGGCTGTTTCCTCAAACAGCAGCTTTAAATCTACTGCTAATGGTCACTAATATTCACAAGGACTGCAGGGCTGTAAATGACTCATACCCTCAAAAAATGTCCTGGGGTAGGGAATGGCCAAAAAAATCGAAACGTGGCAAATTTTTCAAGAAGGCAATTTGAAGTTGTAACTTTAGCTCCATCTTAAAAAAAAATGAAAAGAACATTGATAAACGCAAAACATCAGGAATTATGAGACGCATGCAAATCCAATCTACACAAAGCTATCACCTCACACCAGTCAGAATGACCATCAGCAAAATGTCAACAAACAGAGCATTAACCAAGATGGCGGAGTAGAAGGACGTGCTCTCACTCCCTCTTGCGAGAGCACCAGAATCACAACTGGCTGCTGGACAATCACTGACAGGAAGACCCTGGACTACACCAAGGAGGATACCGCACGTCCAAGGACAGAGGAGAAGCCACAGTGAGACGGTAGGAGGGCGCAATCAGAGTAAAATCAAATCCCATAACTGCTGGGTGGGTGACTCACAGACTGGCGAACACTTATACCACAGAAGTCCACCCACTGGAGTGAAGGTTCTGAGCCCCACGTCAGGCTTCCCAACCTGGGGGTCCTGCAACGGGAGGAGGAATTCCTAGAGAATCAGACTTTGAAGCCTAGTGGGAATTGATTGCAGGACTCCTACAGGACTGGGGGAAACAGAGACCCCACTCTTGGAGGGCACACACAAAGTAGTGTGCGCATCGGGACCCAGGGGAAGGAGCAGTGACCCTGGGGGAGACTGAACCAGACCTACCTGCTGGTGTTTGGGGGTCTCCTGCAGAGGCGGGGCGTGGCTCTGTTTCACCGTGGGGACAAGGACACTGGCAGCGGAGGTTCTGGGAAGTGCTCCTTGGCGTGAGCCCTCCCAGAGTCTGCCATTAACCCCACCAAAGAGCCCAGGTAGGCTCCAGTGTTGGGTTGCCTCAGGCAAAACAACCAACAGGGAGGGAACCCAGCCCCACCCATCAACAGTCAAGTGGATTAAAGTTTTACTGAGCTCTGACCGCCACAGCAACAGTCAGCTCTACCCACCACCAGAGCCTCCCATCAAGCCTCTTAGATAGCCTCAACCACCAGAGGGCAGACAGCAGAAACAAGAAAAACGACAATCCTGCAGCCTGTGGACCAAAAACCACAGTTACAGAAAGATAGACAAGATGAAAAGGCAGAGGGCTATGTACCAGATGAAGGAACAAGAAAAAACCCCAGAAAAACAACTAAATGAAGTGGAGATAGGCAACCTTCCAGAAAAAGAATTCAGAATAATGATAGTGAAGATGATCCAGGACCTCGGAATAAGAATGGAGGCAAAGATTGAGAAGATGCAAGAAATGATTAACAAAGACCTAGAAGAATTAAAGAACAAACAAACAGAGATGACCAATACAATAAGTGAAATGAAAACTACGCTAGAAGGAATCAATAGCAGAATAACTGAGGCAGAAGAACGGATAAGTGACCTGGAAGACAGAATGGTGGAATTCACTGCTGCGGAACAGAATAAAGAAAAAAAAAATGAAAAGAAATGAAGACAGCCTAAGAGACCTCTGGGACAACATTAAATGCAACAACATTCGCATTATAGGGGTCCCAGAAGGAGAAGAGAGAGAGAAAGGACCAGAGAAAATATTTGAAGAGATTATAGTCGAAAACTTCCCTAACATGGGAAAGGAAATAGCCACCCAAGTCCAGGAAGCGCAGAGAGTCCCATACAGGATAAACCCAAGGAGAAACACGCCGAGACACATAGTAATCAAAGTGGCAAAAATTAAAGACAAAGAAAAATTATTGAAAGCAGCAAGGGAAAAACGACAAATAACATACAAGGGAACTCCCATAAGGTTAACAGCTGATTTCTCAGCAGAAACTCTACAAGCCAGAAGGGAGTGGCATGATATACTTAAAGTGATGAAAGGGAAGAACCTACAACCAAGATTACTCTACCCGGCAAGGATCTCATCTAGATTTGATGGAGAAATCAAAAGCTTTACAGACAAGCAAAAGCTACGAGAATTCAGCACCACCAAACCAGCTCTACAACAAATGCTAAAGGAACTTCTCTAAGTGGGAAACACAAGAGAAGAAAAGGACCTACAAAAACAAACCCAAAACAATTAAGAAAATGGTCATAGGAACATACATATCGATAATTACCTTAAACGTGAATGGATTAAATGCCCCAACCAAAAGACATAGACTGGCTGAATGGATACAAAAACAAGACCCATATATATGCTATCTACAAGAGACCCACTTTAGACCTAGGGACACATACAGACTGAAAGTGAGGGGATGGAAAAGGATATTCCATGCAAATGGAAATCAAAAGAAAGCTGGAGTAGCTATACTCATATCAGATAAAATAGACTTTAAAATAAAGAATGTTACAAGAGACAAGGAAGGACACTACATAATGATCAAGGGATCAATCCAAGAAGAAGATATAACAATTATAAATATATATGCACCCAACATAGGAGCACCTCAATACATAAGGCAACTGCTAACAGCTATAAAAGAGGAGATCGACAGTAACACAATCATAGTGGGGGACTTTAACACCTCACTTCCACCAATGGACAGATCATCCAAAATGAAAATGAATAAGGAAACAGAAGCTTTAAATGACACAACAGACCAGTTAGATTTAACTGGTATATATAGGACATTCCATCCAAAACCAGCAGATTACACGTTCTTCTCAAGTGCGCACGGAACATTCTCCAGGATAGATCACATCTTGGGTCACAAATCAAGCCTCAGTAAATTTAAGAAAATTGAAATCATATCAAGCATCTTTTCGGACCACAACGCTATGAGATTAGAAATGAATTACAGGGAAAAAAACGTAAAACAGACAAACACGTGGAGGCTAAACAATACGTTACTAAATAACCAAGAGATCACTGAAGAAATCAGAGAGGAAATCAAAAAATACCTAGAGACAAATGACAATGAAAACACGACGACCCAAAACCTATGGGATGCAGCAAAAGCAGTTCTAAGAGGGAAGTTGATAGCTATACAAGCCTATCTCAGGAAACAAGAAAAATCTCAAGTAAACAATCTAACCTTACACCTAAAGAAACTAGAGAAAGAAGAACAAACAAAACCCAAAGTTAGCAGAAGGAAAGAAATCATAAAGATCAGAGCAGAAATAAATGAAATAGAAACAAAGAAAACAATAGCAAAGATCAATAAAACTAAAAGTTGGTTCTTTGAGAAGATAAACAAAATTGATAAGCCATTAGCCCAGACTCATCAAGAAAAAGAGGGAGAGGACTCAAATCAATAAAATCAGAAATGAAAAAGGAGAAGTTACAACAGACACCGCAGAAATACAAAGCATCCTAAGAGACTACTACGAGCAACTTTACGCCAATAAAATGGACAACCTGGAAGAAATGGACACATTTTTAGAAAGGTATAACCTTCCAAGACTGAACCAGGAAGAAACAGAAAATATGAACAGACCAATCACAAGTAATGAAATTGAAACTGTGATTAAAAATCTTCCAACAAACCAAAGTCCAGGACCAGATGGCTTCACAGGTGAATTCTATCAAACATTTAGAGAAGAGCTAAGACCTATCCTTCTCAAACTCTTCCAAAAATTGCAGAGGAAGGAACACTCCCAAACTCATTCTATGAGGCCACCATCACCCTGATACCAAAACCAGACAAAGACACTACAAAAAAAGAAAATTACAGACCAATATCACTGATGAATATAGATGCAAAAATCCTCAACAAAACACTAGCAAACAGAATCCAACAACACATTAAAAGGATCATACACCACGATCAAGTGGGATTTATCCCAGGGATGCAAGGATTCGTCAATATACGCAAATCAATCAATGTGATACACCATCTTAACAAATTGAAGAATAAAAACCATATGATCATCTCAATAGATGCAGAAAAAGCTTTTGACAAAATTCAACACCCATTTATGATAAAAACTCTCCAGAAAGTGGGCATAGAGGGAACCTACCTCAACATAATAAAGGCCATATATGACAAACCCACAGCAAACATCATTCTCAAAGGTGAAAAACTGAAAGCATTTCCTCTAAGATCAGGAACGAGACAAGGATGTCCACTCTCACCGCTATTATTCAACATAGTTCTGGAAGTCCTATGCACGGCAATCAGAGAAGAAAAAGAAATAAAAGGAATACAAATTGGAAAAGAGGAGGTAAAACTGTCACTGTTTGCGGATGACATGATACTATACATAGAGAATCCTAAAACTGCCACCAGAAAACTGCTAGAGCTAATGAATGAATATGGTAAAGTTGCAGGATACAAAATGAATGCACAGAAATCTCTTGCATTCCTATACACTAATGATGAAAAATCTGAAAGAGAAATTATGGAAACACTCCCATTTACCATTGCAACAAAAAGAATAAAATACCTAGGAGTAAACCTACCTAGGGAGACAAAAGACCTGTATGCAGAAAACTATAAGACACTGATGAAAGAAATTAAAGATGATACCAACAGATGGAGAGATATACCATGTTCTTGGATTGGAAGAATCAACATTGTGATAATGAGTATACTACCCAAAGCAATATACAGATTCAACGCAATCCCTATCAAATTACCAATGGCATTTTTTACGGAGCTAGAACAAATCATCTTAAAATTTGTATGGAGTCACAAAAGACCCCGAATAGCCAAAGCAGTCTTGAGGGAAAAAAATGGAGCTGGAGGAATCAGACTCCCTGACTTCAGACTATACTACAAAGCTACAGTAATCAAGACAATATGGTACTGGCACAAAAACAGAAACATAGATCAATGGAACAAGATAGCAAGCCCACAGATTAACCCACGCACCTATGGTCAACTAATCTATGACAAAGGAGGCAAAGATATACAATGGAGAAAAGACAGTCTCTTCAATAAGTGGTGCTGGGAAAACTGGACAGCTACATGCAAAAGAATGAAATTAGAATACTCCCTAACACCATACACAAAAATAAACTCAAAATGGATTAGAGACCTAAATATAAGACTGGACACTATAAAACCCTTAGAGGAAAACATAGGAAGAACACTCTTTGACATAAATCACAGCAAGATCTTTTTTGATCCACCTCCTAGAGTAATGGAAATAAAAACAAAAATAAACAAATGGGACCTAATGAAACCTCAAAGCTTTTGCACAGCAAAGGAAACCATAAACAAGACGAAAAGACAACCCTCGGAATGGGAGAAAATATTTGCAAACGAATCAACGGACAAAGGATTAATCTCCAAAATATATAAACAGCTCATTCAGCTCAATATTAAAGAAACAAACACCCCAATCCAAAAATGGGCAGAAGACCTAAGTAGACATTTCTCCAAAGAAGACATACAGACGGCCACGAAGCACATGAAAAGATGCTCAACATCGCTAATTATTAGAGAAATGCAAATCAAAACTACGATGAGGTATCACCTCACTCCTGTTAGAATGGGCATCATCAGAAAATCTACAAACAACAAATGCTGGAGAGGGTGTGGAGAAAAGGGAACCCTCTTGCACTGTTGGTGGGAATGTAAATTGATACAGCCACTATGGAGAACAATATGGAGGTTCCTTAAAAAACTAAAAATAGAATTACCATATGACCCAGCAATCCCACTACTGAGCATATACCCAGAGAAAACCGTAATTCAAAAAGACACATGCACCCGAATGTTCATTGCAGCACTATTTACAATAGCCAGGTCATGGAAGCAACCTAAATGCCCATCAACAGACGAATGGATAAAGAAGTTGTGGTACATATATACAATGGAATATTACTCAGCCATAAAAAGGAACGAAATTGAGTCATTTGTTGAGAAGTGGATGGATCTAGAGACTGTCATACAGAGTGAAGTAAGTCACAAAGAGAAAAACAAATATCGTATATTAATGCATGTATGTGGAACCCAGAAAAATGGTACAGATGAGCCGGTTTGCAGGGCAGAAGTTGAGACACAGATGTAGAGAATGGACATATGGACACCAAGGGGGGAAAACTGCGGTGGGGTGGGGATGGTGGTGTGCTGAATTGGGCGATTGGGATTGACATGTATACACTGATGTGTATAAAATTGATGCCTAATAAGAACCTGCAGTATAAAAAAACAAACAAACAAAACAACTAATACTAAACTTTCATTGGGTTATTTGTATGGAAATAGGTTAATATAAATGTTTCAGACATTACATGAAATTTCTAAAAATCTTATATTTGTATTTGTATGGAAATATGTATGGAAATATGTTAATATAAATGTTTCAGACATTACATGAAATTTCTAAAAATCTTATATGTTCTGGTATAATGTTATAAGTAATAATCCTAGTTATTACTTTAAAATGTATATCTCAGAAATAACTAATTTTCTTGTCAACTGCATTATTATGAACTTTCATCAAATCTTTAACTGTGGTCATTTTTAAGTCTTTTCTCATTTACAGACAGTTCTGGGTGTACTCTGATGCTTTGGCAAATATGTTCCTATTAAAGGGTTTCATCTTCAAGAAATTCATGGAAAAGACTCTGACAAGTACAAGTTTCTGGTAACTGACTGCACTGCTGAACTGAATGAATAAGCATTTTCAGAACTCTAATGAAAAACTGATGAACTCAAAAAAGTGCTAACAAAAGATCAAGATGAAAACAAAAATTTAATTACATGGGACTGAGTGAACTGATGAGGATGAGTATAATTTTTGTGACTTTCTGTCTGAATTAAAAAAAAATCCCACAAGGACTCAGAGGCAAAGAATATACAAATCAATTTTCACTGCAAAGTAAAGGAGCTGTTACAGTGGAGGATTACTGGACTGAATGTCAATATTATGACATAGTATGAGTGTGTTTCAGGTTTGGTAACTGCAATCATTGTTGCTTTTGTTGTGGTCATCCATGTACAATGCTTAGTGTCAGTCTATTTATCTCTTGTAAAAATAAAATACACTGTGTGTGTGTGAAAAAAAATGTCAACAAACAATAGGTGCTGAAGCAGTTGTGGAGAAAAGCGTAACCTCTCGGTCTAAGTGGGATGTAAACTGGTAATGGCCAAATAATAAGAACAGGACGGCAGTGCGTTTAAAGGTAAAAACTGAGTCACCATATGATCTGGAAGGCCCACTATTGGGCCTGTCACCTGTGAAAGCCAGAATCAAAAAGGCACGGGATGGAAAACCGTGTATTGCAGCAGTACTTACAATAGCCAAAACATGGAAGCAAACAAAATGTCCATCAACAGATAAATGGACAAAGAAGAAGTGGTACACATACCGAATGGAAGAGTAGCCTCGGGAAAAAAATGAACAATGCCGTTTTCAGGACTACACATGAGCCTAGAAATAATCATATTAGCTTAAGTAAGTCAAGAGGGAATGACAAATATCCTATGATATCATGTATACATGTTATCCTAAGATTGCTACCAATGAACATATTTCCACAGAAAAAGACACTCACAGACTTATAAAACAAACTAAGGGTTAGCCAAAATGAAAGGTGGGAGGATGGATAAATAAGGACTATGGGGTAACATAGATATAGTAATGTATGTTAAATGTATATAAACATATAACATATAAACTCTATGAATTATTTAGTCACCAATACATATAAAATATATAATGACAAAACACCTACCAAATACCAAGGGAGGTCTACTCAACATTCTGTAATAACATACAAGGTAACAGAATCCGAAGATGAACAGACATACGTATGAATCATTGAGCAGATTCTGTACAGCCAGAAAACCACAACACTCCGATAAGAAATAGAAATTAAATTTAAAAAGCAAACATAAGTAAGGCGACATAAAGTTCTGGGGGCTTGTCCCAGCACATTCCACTCTAATATACAACCTTGGAACTCTACCTCCAGGAAGATTCTTTTGCACTAGTAACAAGAGTTGAGAACGTAATAATGCTGCCGCCTTGTGGCTGTTTCCCATAACAGCAGCTTTAAACCAAGTGCTAATGGTTGCTTAATAGGCACAAGGACTGCAGGGCTATAAATGACACCTGTCCCCAAAAAATGCCCTGGCGTAGGGAATAGGCAAGAAAATTCAACACATGACAAATGTTTCAAGAAGTCAATATGAAGAGGGAAGTTTTAGTCACTCTTTAAATAAAAAAGGAAAAGGACAAAAAAGGACATGCCTAAAGCTCAGTATAAGGAATTATTAGCCACATGCAAATCCAACTTCCAAAAAGGTTTCAGCTTACACCAGTCAAATGACCATCAGCAAAAAGTCTACAAACTATAAATGCTGAAGGGCTTTTAGAGAACTCTGTACCTTCTAGCTGCTGGTGGAATGTAAAATGGTAACAGCACTAACGAAAACTGAACGGAGCTGCTTTAAAAGGTAAAAATTAAGCTACCATATGATGCTGCAGGGCACCTTTTGGGCCTATAACCTAAGACCACAAGAATCGGAAAGACAGAGGCAGGCAAATGGTACTGCAGCAATATTGAAATTGCCAAGACATGGAAGCAAAAAAAAGGTCCATAATCAGATGAATGGACAAAGAAGAAGTGGTATATGGACAGATCGGAGTATCAGTCACAAAAAAAATAAAACAATGGCATATGCAGCACCACAGATGAGCCTAGAGATAATCACACAATGTGAAGTAAGTCAGAATGCGAAAGACAAATGCCCTATGATGTCCCTTATGTTATCTGAAAATTCATAAAAATGAACATATTTCCTAGAGAAAGGCAATCTCAGATTGAGAAGACAAACTTATGGTTAAGCCATAGAAAAGGTGTGAGGAATGGATAAATTAGGATATTGGGGTTAACACACATATATTAATACATATAAAATATATAATCCCCAAAGACCTATGGAATACCAAAAGTGGTCTACTCAACACTCTGTAACAACCTACATGGGAAAGGACCCAAAGATCAACAGATATATATGTATATGTGTAAATGAACAAGATTCTGTACACCTAGAAAAAAAGACATTTTTCAATCAAATTTGCTCTGATAAAAACTACAACTTAAAGACACAAACAAGAATTACGGAGGCTAAAACTTACGGGGGTTTGTCCTGGCACATTCCACTCTAATCTGCAACCTAAAAGCACAACTTGCAGCAAGGTTCTGTTTGCCTAGCAAGCAGAGTTGGCAACATGGAAATGCTGCCACCCTAAGGCTGTTTCCTCAAACAGCAGCTTTAAATCTACTGCTAATGGTCACTAATATTCACAAGGACTGCAGGGCTGTAAATGACTCATACCCTCAAAAAATGTCCTGGGGTAGGGAATGGCCAAAAAAATCGAAACGTGGCAAATTTTTCAAGAAGGCAATTTGAAGTTGTAACTTTAGCTCCATCTTAAAAAAAAATGAAAAGAACATTGATAAACGCAAAACATCAGGAATTATGAGACGCATGCAAATCCAATCTACACAAAGCTATCACCTCACACCAGTCAGAATGACCATCAGCAAAATGTCAACAAACAGAGCATTAACCAAGATGGCGGAGTAGAAGGACGTGCTCTCACTCCCTCTTGCGAGAGCACCAGAATCACAACTGGCTGCTGGACAATCACTGACAGGAAGACCCTGGACTACACCAAGGAGGATACCGCACGTCCAAGGACAGAGGAGAAGCCACAGTGAGACGGTAGGAGGGCGCAATCAGAGTAAAATCAAATCCCATAACTGCTGGGTGGGTGACTCACAGACTGGCGAACACTTATACCACAGAAGTCCACCCACTGGAGTGAAGGTTCTGAGCCCCACGTCAGGCTTCCCAACCTGGGGGTCCTGCAACGGGAGGAGGAATTCCTAGAGAATCAGACTTTGAAGCCTAGTGGGAATTGATTGCAGGACTCCTACAGGACTGGGGGAAACAGAGACCCCACTCTTGGAGGGCACACACAAAGTAGTGTGCACATCGGGACCCAGGGGAAGGAGCAGTGACCCTGGGGGAGACTGAACCAGACCTACCTGCTGGTGTTTGGGGGTCTCCTGCAGAGGCGGGGCGTGGCTCTGTTTCACCGTGGGGACAAGGACACTGGCAGCGGAGGTTCTGGGAAGTGCTCCTTGGCGTGAGCCCTCCCAGAGTCTGCCATTAACCCCACCAAAGAGCCCAGGTAGGCTCCAGTGTTGGGTTGCCTCAGGCAAAACAACCAACAGGGAGGGAACCCAGCCCCACCCATCAACAGTCAAGTGGATTAAAGTTTTACTGAGCTCTGACCGCCACAGCAACAGTCAGCTCTACCCACCACCAGAGCCTCCCATCAAGCCTCTTAGATAGCCTCAACCACCAGAGGGCAGACAGCAGAAACAAGAAAAACGACAATCCTGCAGCCTGTGGACCAAAAACCACAGTTACAGAAAGATAGACAAGATGAAAAGGCAGAGGGCTATGTACCAGATGAAGGAACAAGAAAAAACCCCAGAAAAACAACTAAATGAAGTGGAGATAGGCAACCTTCCAGAAAAAGAATTCAGAATAATGATAGTGAAGATGATCCAGGACCTCGGAATAAGAATGGAGGCAAAGATTGAGAAGATGCAAGAAATGATTAACAAAGACCTAGAAGAATTAAAGAACAAACAAACAGAGATGACCAATACAATAAGTGAAATGAAAACTACGCTAGAAGGAATCAATAGCAGAATAACTGAGGCAGAAGAACGGATAAGTGACCTGGAAGACAGAATGGTGGAATTCACTGCTGCGGAACAGAATAAAGAAAAAAAAAATGAAAAGAAATGAAGACAGCCTAAGAGACCTCTGGGACAACATTAAATGCAACAACATTCGCATTATAGGGGTCCCAGAAGGAGAAGAGAGAGAGAAAGGACCAGAGAAAATATTTGAAGAGATTATAGTCGAAAACTTCCCTAACATGGGAAAGGAAATAGCCACCCAAGTCCAGGAAGCGCAGAGAGTCCCATACAGGATAAACCCAAGGAGAAACACGCCGAGACACATAGTAATCAAAGTGGCAAAAATTAAAGACAAAGAAAAATTATTGAAAGCAGCAAGGGAAAAACGACAAATAACATACAAGGGAACTCCCATAAGGTTAACAGCTGATTTCTCAGCAGAAACTCTACAAGCCAGAAGGGAGTGGCATGATATACTTAAAGTGATGAAAGGGAAGAACCTACAACCAAGATTACTCTACCCGGCAAGGATCTCATCTAGATTTGATGGAGAAATCAAAAGCTTTACAGACAAGCAAAAGCTACGAGAATTCAGCACCACCAAACCAGCTCTACAACAAATGCTAAAGGAACTTCTCTAAGTGGGAAACACAAGAGAAGAAAAGGACCTACAAAAACAAACCCAAAACAATTAAGAAAATGGTCATAGGAACATACATATCGATAATTACCTTAAACGTGAATGGATTAAATGCCCCAACCAAAAGACATAGACTGGCTGAATGGATACAAAAACAAGACCCATATATATGCTATCTACAAGAGACCCACTTTAGACCTAGGGACACATACAGACTGAAAGTGAGGCGATGGAAAAGGATATTCCATGCAAATGGAAATCAAAAGAAAGCTGGAGTAGCTATACTCATATCAGATAAAATAGACTTTAAAATAAAGAATGTTACAAGAGACAAGGAAGGACACTACATAATGATCAAGGGATCAATCCAAGAAGAAGATATAACAATTATAAATATATATGCACCCAACATAGGAGCACCTCAATACATAAGGCAACTGCTAACAGCTATAAAAGAGGAGATCGACAGTAACACAATCATAGTGGGGGACTTTAACACCTCACTTCCACCAATGGACAGATCATCCAAAATGAAAATGAATAAGGAAACAGAAGCTTTAAATGACACAACAGACCAGTTAGATTTAACTGGTATATATAGGACATTCCATCCAAAACCAGCAGATTACACGTTCTTCTCAAGTGCGCACGGAACATTCTCCAGGATAGATCACATCTTGGGTCACAAATCAAGCCTCAGTAAATTTAAGAAAATTGAAATCATATCAAGCATCTTTTCGGACCACAACGCTATGAGATTAGAAATGAATTACAGGGAAAAAAACGTAAAACAGACAAACACGTGGAGGCTAAACAATACGTTACTAAATAACCAAGAGATCACTGAAGAAATCAGAGAGGAAATCAAAAAATACCTAGAGACAAATGACAATGAAAACACGACGACCCAAAACCTATGGGATGCAGCAAAAGCAGTTCTAAGAGGGAAGTTGATAGCTATACAAGCCTATCTCAGGAAACAAGAAAAATCTCAAGTAAACAATCTAACCTTACACCTAAAGAAACTAGAGAAAGAAGAACAAACAAAACCCAAAGTTAGCAGAAGGAAAGAAATCATAAAGATCAGAGCAGAAATAAATGAAATAGAAACAAAGAAAACAATAGCAAAGATCAATAAAACTAAAAGTTGGTTCTTTGAGAAGATAAACAAAATTGATAAGCCATTAGCCCAGACTCATCAAGAAAAAGAGGGAGAGGACTCAAATCAATAAAATCAGAAATGAAAAAAGAGAAGTTACAACAGACACCGCAGAAATACAAAGCATCCTAAGAGACTACTACGAGCAACTTTACGCCAATAAAATGGACAACCTGGAAGAAATGGACACATTTTTAGAAAGGTATAACCTTCCAAGACTGAACCAGGAAGAAACAGAAAATATGAACAGACCAATCACAAGTAATGAAATTGAAACTGTGATTAAAAATCTTCCAACAAACCAAAGTCCAGGACCAGATGGCTTCACAGGTGAATTCTATCAAACATTTAGAGAAGAGCTAAGACCTATCCTTCTCAAACTCTTCCAAAAATTGCAGAGGAAGGAACACTCCCAAACTCATTCTATGAGGCCACCATCACCCTGATACCAAAACCAGACAAAGACACTACAAAAAAAGAAAATTACAGACCAATATCACTGATGAATATAGATGCAAAAATCCTCAACAAAACACTAGCAAACAGAATCCAACAACACATTAAAAGGATCATACACCACGATCAAGTGGGATTTATCCCAGGGATGCAAGGATTCGTCAATATACGCAAATCAATCAATGTGATACACCATCTTAACAAATTGAAGAATAAAAACCATATGATCATCTCAATAGATGCAGAAAAAGCTTTTGACAAAATTCAACACCCATTTATGATAAAAACTCTCCAGAAAGTGGGCATAGAGGGAACCTACCTCAACATAATAAAGGCCATATATGACAAACCCACAGCAAACATCATTCTCAAAGGTGAAATACTGAAAGCATTTCCTCTAAGATCAGGAACGAGACAAGGATGTCCACTCTCACCGCTATTATTCAACATAGTTCTGGAAGTCCTATGCACGGCAATCAGAGAAGAAAAAGAAATAAAAGGAATACAAATTGGAAAAGAGGAGGTAAAACTGTCACTGTTTGCGGATGACATGATACTATACATAGAGAATCCTAAAACTGCCACCAGAAAACTGCTAGAGCTAATGAATGAATATGGTAAAGTTGCAGGATACAAAATGAATGCACAGAAATCTCTTGCATTCCTATACACTAATGATGAAAAATCTGAAAGAGAAATTATGGAAACACTCCCATTTACCATTGCAACAAAAAGAATAAAATACCTAGGAGTAAACCTACCTAGGGAGACAAAAGACCTGTATGCAGAAAACTATAAGACACTGATGAAAGAAATTAAAGATGATACCAACAGATGGAGAGATATACCATGTTCTTGGATTGGAAGAATCAACATTGTGATAATGAGTATACTACCCAAAGCAATATACAGATTCAACGCAATCCCTATCAAATTACCAATGGCATTTTTTACGGAGCTAGAACAAATCATCTTAAAATTTGTATGGAGTCACAAAAGACCCCGAATAGCCAAAGCAGTCTTGAGGGAAAAAAATGGAGCTGGAGGAATCAGACTCCCTGACTTCAGACTATACTACAAAGCTACAGTAATCAAGACAATATGGTACTGGCACAAAAACAGAAACATAGATCAATGGAACAAGATAGCAAGCCCACAGATTAACCCACGCACCTATGGTCAACTAATCTATGACAAAGGAGGCAAAGATATACAATGGAGAAAAGACAGTCTCTTCAATAAGTGGTGCTGGGAAAACTGGACAGCTACATGCAAAAGAATGAAATTAGAATACTCCCTAACACCATACACAAAAATAAACTCAAAATGGATTAGAGACCTAAATATAAGACTGGACACTATAAAACCCTTAGAGGAAAACATAGGAAGAACACTCTTTGACATAAATCACAGCAAGATCTTTTTTGATCCACCTCCTAGAGTAATGGAAATAAAAACAAAAATAAACAAATGGGACCTAATGAAACCTCAAAGCTTTTGCACAGCAAAGGAAACCATAAACAAGACGAAAAGACAACCCTCGGAATGGGAGAAAATATTTGCAAACGAATCAACGGACAAAGGATTAATCTCCAAAATATATAAACAGCTCATTCAGCTCAATATTAAAGAAACAAACACCCCAATCCAAAAATGGGCAGAAGACCTAAGTAGACATTTCTCCAAAGAAGACATACAGACGGCCACGAAGCACATGAAAAGATGCTCAACATCGCTAATTATTAGAGAAATGCAAATCAAAACTACGATGAGGTATCACCTCACTCCTGTTAGAATGGGCATCATCAGAAAATCTACAAACAACAAATGCTGGAGAGGGTGTGGAGAAAAGGGAACCCTCTTGCACTGTTGGTGGGAATGTAAATTGATACAGCCACTATGGAGAACAATATGGAGGTTCCTTAAAAAACTAAAAATAGAATTACCATATGACCCAGCAATCCCACTACTGAGCATATACCCAGAGAAAACCGTAATTCAAAAAGACACATGCACCCGAATGTTCATTGCAGCACTATTTACAATAGCCAGGTCATGGAAGCAACCTAAATGCCCATCAACAGACGAATGGATAAAGAAGTTGTGGTACATATATACAATGGAATATTACTCAGCCATAAAAAGGAACGAAATTGAGTCATTTGTTGAGAAGTGGATGGATCTAGAGACTGTCATACAGAGTGAAGTAAGTCACAAAGAGAAAAACAAATATCGTATATTAATGCATGTATGTGGAACCCAGAAAAATGGTACAGATGAGCCGGTTTGCAGGGCAGAAGTTGAGACACAGATGTAGAGAATGGACATATGGACACCAAGGGGGGAAAACTGCGGTGGGGTGGGGATGGTGGTGTGCTGAATTGGGCGATTGGGATTGACATGTATACACTGATGTGTATAAAATTGATGCCTAATAAGAACCTGCAGTATAAAAAAACAAACAAACAAAACAACTAATACTAAACTTTCATTGGGTTATTTGTATGGAAATAGGTTAATATAAATGTTTCAGACATTACATGAAATTTCTAAAAATCTTATATTTGTATTTGTATGGAAATATGTATGGAAATATGTTAATATAAATGTTTCAGACATTACATGAAATTTCTAAAAATCTTATATGTTCTGGTATAATGTTATAAGTAATAATCCTAGTTATTACTTTAAAATGTATATCTCAGAAATAACTAATTTTCTTGTCAACTGCATTATTATGAACTTTCATCAAATCTTTAACTGTGGTCATTTTTAAGTCTTTTCTCATTTACAGACAGTTCTGGGTGTACTCTGATGCTTTGGCAAATATGTTCCTATTAAAGGGTTTCATCTTCAAGAAATTCATGGAAAAGACTCTGACAAGTACAAGTTTCTGGTAACTGACTGCACTGCTGAACTGAATGAATAAGCATTTTCAGAACTCTAATGAAAAACTGATGAACTCAAAAAAGTGCTAACAAAAGATCAAGATGAAAACAAAAATTTAATTACATGGGACTGAGTGAACTGATGAGGATGAGTATAATTTTTGTGACTTTCTGTCTGAATTAAAAAAAAATCCCACAAGGACTCAGAGGCAAAGAATATACAAATCAATTTTCACTGCAAAGTAAAGGAGCTGTTACAGTGGAGGATTACTGGACTGAATGTCAATATTATGACATAGTATGAGTGTGTTTCAGGTTTGGTAACTGCAATCATTGTTGCTTTTGTTGTGGTCATCCATGTACAATGCTTAGTGTCAGTCTATTTATCTCTTGTAAAAATAAAATACACTGTGTGTGTGTGAAAAAAAATGTCAACAAACAATAGGTGCTGAAGCAGTTGTGGAGAAAAGCGTAACCTCTCGGTCTAAGTGGGATGTAAACTGGTAATGGCCAAATAATAAGAACAGGACGGCAGTGCGTTTAAAGGTAAAAACTGAGTCACCATATGATCTGGAAGGCCCACTATTGGGCCTGTCACCTGTGAAAGCCAGAATCAAAAAGGCACGGGATGGAAAACCGTGTATTGCAGCAGTACTTACAATAGCCAAAACATGGAAGCAAACAAAATGTCCATCAACAGATAAATGGACAAAGAAGAAGTGGTACACATACCGAATGGAAGAGTAGCCTCGGGAAAAAAATGAACAATGCCGTTTTCAGGACTACACATGAGCCTAGAAATAATCATATTAGCTTAAGTAAGTCAAGAGGGAATGACAAATATCCTATGATATCATGTATACATGTTATCCTAAGATTGCTACCAATGAACATATTTCCACAGAAAAAGACACTCACAGACTTATAAAACAAACTAAGGGTTAGCCAAAATGAAAGGTGGGAGGATGGATAAATAAGGACTATGGGGTAACATAGATATAGTAATGTATGTTAAATGTATATAAACATATAACATATAAACTCTATGAATTATTTAGTCACCAATACATATAAAATATATAATGACAAAACACCTACCAAATACCAAGGGAGGTCTACTCAACATTCTGTAATAACATACAAGGTAACAGAATCCGAAGATGAACAGACATACGTATGAATCATTGAGCAGATTCTGTACAGCCAGAAAACCACAACACTCCGATAAGAAATAGAAATTAAATTTAAAAAGCAAACATAAGTAAGGCGACATAAAGTTCTGGGGGCTTGTCCCAGCACATTCCACTCTAATATACAACCTTGGAACTCTACCTCCAGGAAGATTCTTTTGCACTAGTAACAAGAGCTGAGAACGTAATAATGCTGCTGCCTTGTGGCTGTATCCCACAACAGCAGCTTTAAACCAAGTGCTAATGGTTGCTTAATAGTCACAAGGACTGCAGGGCTGTAAATGACACCTGTCCTCAAAAAATGCCCTGGGATAGGGAATAGGCAAGAAAATTCAACACCTGACAAATTTTTCAAGAAGTCAATAGGAAGAGGGAGGTTGTAATCACTCTTTAAAAAAAAAAAGGAAAAGAAAAAAAAGGAGATGCCTAAAGCTCAGTATAAGGAATTATTAGCCACATGCAAAGGCAACGTGAAAAAGGTTTCAGCTCACACCAGTCAAATGACCATCAGCAAAAAGTCTACAAACTATAAATGCTGAAGGGGTTTTAGAGACCTCTCATCCTTCTAGCTGCTGGTGGGATGTAAAGTGGTAACAGCACTAACGAAAACTGAATGGAGCTGCTTTAAAAGGTAAAAATTGAGCTACCATATGATGCAGCAGGGCACGTTTTGGGCCTATAACCTAAGACCACCAGAATCGGAAAGACAGAGGCAGGCAAATGTGCACTGCAGCAATACTGAAATAGCCAACACATGGAAGCAAAAAAAAGTTCCATAAACAGAAGAATGGACAAAGAAGAAGTGGTATATGGACAGAATGGAATAGTAGTAGCCTTGGGAAAAAAATGAACAATGCCGTTTTCAGGACTACAAATGAGCCTAGAAATAATCATATAAGGTTAAGTAAGTCAAAAAGGTATGACAAATATCCTATGATATCATGCGTACATGTTATCCTAAGATTGCTACCAATGAACATATGTCTACAGAAAAAGACAATCACAGATTTACAAAACAAACTAATGGTTAGCCAAAATGAAAGGTGGGAGGATGGATAAATTAGGACTATGGGGCTAACATACATATACTAATGTATATTAAATGTATATAAACATATAACATATAAACTATATGAATTATATAGTCGCCAATACATATAAAATATATAGTGACAAAACACCTACCAAATACCAAGGGAGGTCTACTCAACATTCTGTAATAACATACAAGGTAACAGGATCCGAAGATGAACAGACATCTGTATGAATCATTGAGCAGATTCTGTACAGCCAGAAAACCACAACACTCTAATCAAATTTACTCCGATAAGAAATAGAAATTAAATTTAAAAAACAAGCATAAGTAAGGTGACATAAACTTCTGGGGGCTTGTCCCAGCACATTCCACTCTAATTTACAACCTTGGAACACTACCTCCAGGAAGACTCTTTTGCACTAGTAACAAGAGTTGAGAACGTAATAATGCTGCCGCCTTGTGGCTGTTTCCCATAACAGCAGCTTTAAACCAAGTGCTAATGGTTGCTTAATAGGCACAAGGACTGCAGGGCTATAAATGACACCTGTCCCCAAAAAATGCCCTGGCGTAGGGAATAGGCAAGAAAATTCAACACATGACAAATGTTTCAAGAAGTCAATATGAAGAGGGAAGTTTTAGTCACTCTTTAAATAAAAAAGGAAAAGGACAAAAAAGGACATGCCTAAAGCTCAGTATAAGGAATTATTAGCCACATGCAAATCCAACTTCCAAAAAGGTTTCAGCTTACACCAGTCAAATGACCATCAGCAAAAAGTCTACAAACTATAAATGCTGAAGGGCTTTTAGAGAACTCTGTACCTTCTAGCTGCTGGTGGAATGTAAAATGGTAACAGCACTAACGAAAACTGAACGGAGCTGCTTTAAAAGGTAAAAATTAAGCTACCATATGATGCTGCAGGGCACCTTTTGGGCCTATAACCTAAGACCACAAGAATCGGAAAGACAGAGGCAGGCAAATGGTACTGCAGCAATATTGAAATTGCCAAGACATGGAAGCAAAAAAAAGGTCCATAATCAGATGAATGGACAAAGAAGAAGTGGTATATGGACAGATCGGAGTATCAGTCACAAAAAAATAAAACAATGGCATATGCAGCACCACAGATGAGCCTAGAGATAATCACACAATGTGAAGTAAGTCAGAATGCGAAAGACAAATGCCCTATGATGTCCCTTATGTTATCTGAAAGTTCATAAAAATGAACATATTTCCTAGAGAAAGGCAATCTCAGATTGAGAAGACAAACTTATGGTTAAGCCATAGAAAAGGTGTGAGGAATGGATAAATTAGGATATTGGGGTTAACACACATATATTAATACATATAAAATATATAATCCCCAAAGACCTATGGAATACCAAAAGTGGTCTACTCAACACTCTGTAACAACCTACATGGGAAAGGACCCAAAGATCAACAGATATATATGTATATGTGTAAATGAACAAGATTCTGTACACCTAGAAAAAAAGACATTTTTCAATCAAATTTGCTCTGATAAAAACTACAACTTAAAGACACAAACAAGAATTACGGAGGCTAAAACTTACGGGGGTTTGTCCTGGCACATTCCACTCTAATCTGCAACCTAAAAGCACAACTTGCAGCAAGGTTCTGTTTGCCTAGCAAGCAGAGTTGGCAACATGGAAATGCTGCCACCCTAAGGCTGTTTCCTCAAACAGCAGCTTTAAATCTACTGCTAATGGTCACTAATATTCACAAGGACTGCAGGGCTGTAAATGACTCATACCCTCAAAAAATGTCCTGGGGTAGGGAATGGCCAAAAAAATCGAAACGTGGCAAATTTTTCAAGAAGGCAATTTGAAGTTGTAACTTTAGCTCCATCTTAAAAAAAAATGAAAAGAACATTGATAAACGCAAAACATCAGGAATTATGAGACGCATGCAAATCCAATCTACACAAAGCTATCACCTCACACCAGTCAGAATGACCATCAGCAAAATGTCAACAAACAGAGCATTAACCAAGATGGCGGAGTAGAAGGACGTGCTCTCACTCCCTCTTGCGAGAGCACCAGAATCACAACTGGCTGCTGGACAATCACTGACAGGAAGACCCTGGACTACACCAAGGAGGATACCGCACGTCCAAGGACAGAGGAGAAGCCACAGTGAGACGGTAGGAGGGCGCAATCAGAGTAAAATCAAATCCCATAACTGCTGGGTGGGTGACTCACAGACTGGCGAACACTTATACCACAGAAGTCCACCCACTGGAGTGAAGGTTCTGAGCCCCACGTCAGGCTTCCCAACCTGGGGGTCCTGCAACGGGAGGAGGAATTCCTAGAGAATCAGACTTTGAAGCCTAGTGGGAATTGATTGCAGGACTCCTACAGGACTGGGGGAAACAGAGACCCCACTCTTGGAGGGCACACACAAAGTAGTGTGCACATCGGGACCCAGGGGAAGGAGCAGTGACCCTGGGGGAGACTGAACCAGACCTACCTGCTGGTGTTTGGGGGTCTCCTGCAGAGGCGGGGCGTGGCTCTGTTTCACCGTGGGGACAAGGACACTGGCAGCGGAGGTTCTGGGAAGTGCTCCTTGGCGTGAGCCCTCCCAGAGTCTGCCATTAACCCCACCAAAGAGCCCAGGTAGGCTCCAGTGTTGGGTTGCCTCAGGCAAAACAACCAACAGGGAGGGAACCCAGCCCCACCCATCAACAGTCAAGTGGATTAAAGTTTTACTGAGCTCTGACCGCCACAGCAACAGTCAGCTCTACCCACCACCAGAGCCTCCCATCAAGCCTCTTAGATAGCCTCAACCACCAGAGGGCAGACAGCAGAAACAAGAAAAACGACAATCCTGCAGCCTGTGGACCAAAAACCACAGTTACAGAAAGATAGACAAGATGAAAAGGCAGAGGGCTATGTACCAGATGAAGGAACAAGAAAAAACCCCAGAAAAACAACTAAATGAAGTGGAGATAGGCAACCTTCCAGAAAAAGAATTCAGAATAATGATAGTGAAGATGATCCAGGACCTCGGAATAAGAATGGAGGCAAAGATTGAGAAGATGCAAGAAATGATTAACAAAGACCTAGAAGAATTAAAGAACAAACAAACAGAGATGACCAATACAATAAGTGAAATGAAAACTACGCTAGAAGGAATCAATAGCAGAATAACTGAGGCAGAAGAACGGATAAGTGACCTGGAAGACAGAATGGTGGAATTCACTGCTGCGGAACAGAATAAAGAAAAAAAAAATGAAAAGAAATGAAGACAGCCTAAGAGACCTCTGGGACAACATTAAATGCAACAACATTCGCATTATAGGGGTCCCAGAAGGAGAAGAGAGAGAGAAAGGACCAGAGAAAATATTTGAAGAGATTATAGTCGAAAACTTCCCTAACATGGGAAAGGAAATAGCCACCCAAGTCCAGGAAGCGCAGAGAGTCCCATACAGGATAAACCCAAGGAGAAACACGCCGAGACACATAGTAATCAAAGTGGCAAAAATTAAAGACAAAGAAAAATTATTGAAAGCAGCAAGGGAAAAACGACAAATAACATACAAGGGAACTCCCATAAGGTTAACAGCTGATTTCTCAGCAGAAACTCTACAAGCCAGAAGGGAGTGGCATGATATACTTAAAGTGATGAAAGGGAAGAACCTACAACCAAGATTACTCTACCCGGCAAGGATCTCATCTAGATTTGATGGAGAAATCAAAAGCTTTACAGACAAGCAAAAGCTACGAGAATTCAGCACCACCAAACCAGCTCTACAACAAATGCTAAAGGAACTTCTCTAAGTGGGAAACACAAGAGAAGAAAAGGACCTACAAAAACAAACCCAAAACAATTAAGAAAATGGTCATAGGAACATACATATCGATAATTACCTTAAACGTGAATGGATTAAATGCCCCAACCAAAAGACATAGACTGGCTGAATGGATACAAAAACAAGACCCATATATATGCTATCTACAAGAGACCCACTTTAGACCTAGGGACACATACAGACTGAAAGTGAGGCGATGGAAAAGGATATTCCATGCAAATGGAAATCAAAAGAAAGCTGGAGTAGCTATACTCATATCAGATAAAATAGACTTTAAAATAAAGAATGTTACAAGAGACAAGGAAGGACACTACATAATGATCAAGGGATCAATCCAAGAAGAAGATATAACAATTATAAATATATATGCACCCAACATAGGAGCACCTCAATACATAAGGCAACTGCTAACAGCTATAAAAGAGGAGATCGACAGTAACACAATCATAGTGGGGGACTTTAACACCTCACTTCCACCAATGGACAGATCATCCAAAATGAAAATGAATAAGGAAACAGAAGCTTTAAATGACACAACAGACCAGTTAGATTTAACTGGTATATATAGGACATTCCATCCAAAACCAGCAGATTACACGTTCTTCTCAAGTGCGCACGGAACATTCTCCAGGATAGATCACATCTTGGGTCACAAATCAAGCCTCAGTAAATTTAAGAAAATTGAAATCATATCAAGCATCTTTTCGGACCACAACGCTATGAGATTAGAAATGAATTACAGGGAAAAAAACGTAAAACAGACAAACACGTGGAGGCTAAACAATACGTTACTAAATAACCAAGAGATCACTGAAGAAATCAGAGAGGAAATCAAAAAATACCTAGAGACAAATGACAATGAAAACACGACGACCCAAAACCTATGGGATGCAGCAAAAGCAGTTCTAAGAGGGAAGTTGATAGCTATACAAGCCTATCTCAGGAAACAAGAAAAATCTCAAGTAAACAATCTAACCTTACACCTAAAGAAACTAGAGAAAGAAGAACAAACAAAACCCAAAGTTAGCAGAAGGAAAGAAATCATAAAGATCAGAGCAGAAATAAATGAAATAGAAACAAAGAAAACAATAGCAAAGATCAATAAAACTAAAAGTTGGTTCTTTGAGAAGATAAACAAAATTGATAAGCCATTAGCCCAGACTCATCAAGAAAAAGAGGGAGAGGACTCAAATCAATAAAATCAGAAATGAAAAAGGAGAAGTTACAACAGACACCGCAGAAATACAAAGCATCCTAAGAGACTACTACGAGCAACTTTACGCCAATAAAATGGACAACCTGGAAGAAATGGACACATTTTTAGAAAGGTATAACCTTCCAAGACTGAACCAGGAAGAAACAGAAAATATGAACAGACCAATCACAAGTAATGAAATTGAAACTGTGATTAAAAATCTTCCAACAAACCAAAGTCCAGGACCAGATGGCTTCACAGGTGAATTCTATCAAACATTTAGAGAAGAGCTAAGACCTATCCTTCTCAAACTCTTCCAAAAATTGCAGAGGAAGGAACACTCCCAAACTCATTCTATGAGGCCACCATCACCCTGATACCAAAACCAGACAAAGACACTACAAAAAAAGAATATTACAGACCAATATCACTGATGAATATAGATGCAAAAATCCTCAACAAAACACTAGCAAACAGAATCCAACAACACATTAAAAGGATCATACACCACGATCAAGTGGGATTTATCCCAGGGATGCAAGGATTCGTCAATATACGCAAATCAATCAATGTGATACACCATCTTAACAAATTGAAGAATAAAAACCATATGATCATCTCAATAGATGCAGAAAAAGCTTTTGACAAAATTCAACACCCATTTATGATAAAAACTCTCCAGAAAGTGGGCATAGAGGGAACCTACCTCAACATAATAAAGGCCATATATGACAAACCCACAGCAAACATCATTCTCAAAGGTGAAAAACTGAAAGCATTTCCTCTAAGATCAGGAACGAGACAAGGATGTCCACTCTCACCGCTATTATTCAACATAGTTCTGGAAGTCCTATGCACGGCAATCAGAGAAGAAAAAGAAATAAAAGGAATACAAATTGGAAAAGAGGAGGTAAAACTGTCACTGTTTGCGGATGACATGATACTATACATAGAGAATCCTAAAACTGCCACCAGAAAACTGCTAGAGCTAATGAATGAATATGGTAAAGTTGCAGGATACAAAATGAATGCACAGAAATCTCTTGCATTCCTATACACTAATGATGAAAAATCTGAAAGAGAAATTATGGAAACACTCCCATTTACCATTGCAACAAAAAGAATAAAATACCTAGGAGTAAACCTACCTAGGGAGACAAAAGACCTGTATGCAGAAAACTATAAGACACTGATGAAAGAAATTAAAGATGATACCAACAGATGGAGAGATATACCATGTTCTTGGATTGGAAGAATCAACATTGTGATAATGAGTATACTACCCAAAGCAATATACAGATTCAACGCAATCCCTATCAAATTACCAATGGCATTTTTTACGGAGCTAGAACAAATCATCTTAAAATTTGTATGGAGTCACAAAAGACCCCGAATAGCCAAAGCAGTCTTGAGGGAAAAAAATGGAGCTGGAGGAATCAGACTCCCTGACTTCAGACTATACTACAAAGCTACAGTAATCAAGACAATATGGTACTGGCACAAAAACAGAAACATAGATCAATGGAACAAGATAGCAAGCCCACAGATTAACCCACGCACCTATGGTCAACTAATCTATGACAAAGGAGGCAAAGATATACAATGGAGAAAAGACAGTCTCTTCAATAAGTGGTGCTGGGAAAACTGGACAGCTACATGCAAAAGAATGAAATTAGAATACTCCCTAACACCATACACAAAAATAAACTCAAAATGGATTAGAGACCTAAATATAAGACTGGACACTATAAAACCCTTAGAGGAAAACATAGGAAGAACACTCTTTGACATAAATCACAGCAAGATCTTTTTTGATCCACCTCCTAGAGTAATGGAAATAAAAACAAAAATAAACAAATGGGACCTAATGAAACCTCAAAGCTTTTGCACAGCAAAGGAAACCATAAACAAGACGAAAAGACAACCCTCGGAATGGGAGAAAATATTTGCAAACGAATCAACGGACAAAGGATTAATCTCCAAAATATATAAACAGCTCATTCAGCTCAATATTAAAGAAACAAACACCCCAATCCAAAAATGGGCAGAAGACCTAAGTAGACATTTCTCCAAAGAAGACATACAGACGGCCACGAAGCACATGAAAAGATGCTCAACATCGCTAATTATTAGAGAAATGCAAATCAAAACTACGATGAGGTATCACCTCACTCCTGTTAGAATGGGCATCATCAGAAAATCTACAAACAACAAATGCTGGAGAGGGTGTGGAGAAAAGGGAACCCTCTTGCACTGTTGGTGGGAATGTAAATTGATACAGCCACTATGGAGAACAATATGGAGGTTCCTTAAAAAACTAAAAATAGAATTACCATATGACCCAGCAATCCCACTACTGAGCATATACCCAGAGAAAACCGTAATTCAAAAAGACACATGCACCCGAATGTTCATTGCAGCACTATTTACAATAGCCAGGTCATGGAAGCAACCTAAATGCCCATCAACAGACGAATGGATAAAGAAGTTGTGGTACATATATACAATGGAATATTACTCAGCCATAAAAAGGAACGAAATTGAGTCATTTGTTGAGAAGTGGATGGATCTAGAGACTGTCATACAGAGTGAAGTAAGTCACAAAGAGAAAAACAAATATCGTATATTAATGCATGTATGTGGAACCCAGAAAAATGGTACAGATGAGCCGGTTTGCAGGGCAGAAGTTGAGACACAGATGTAGAGAATGGACATATGGACACCAAGGGGGGAAAACTGCGGTGGGGTGGGGATGGTGGTGTGCTGAATTGGGCGATTGGGATTGACATGTATACACTGATGTGTATAAAATTGATGCCTAATAAGAACCTGCAGTATAAAAAAACAAACAAACAAAACAACTAATACTAAACTTTCATTGGGTTATTTGTATGGAAATAGGTTAATATAAATGTTTCAGACATTACATGAAATTTCTAAAAATCTTATATTTGTATTTGTATGGAAATATGTATGGAAATATGTTAATATAAATGTTTCAGACATTACATGAAATTTCTAAAAATCTTATATGTTCTGGTATAATGTTATAAGTAATAATCCTAGTTATTACTTTAAAATGTATATCTCAGAAATAACTAATTTTCTTGTCAACTGCATTATTATGAACTTTCATCAAATCTTTAACTGTGGTCATTTTTAAGTCTTTTCTCATTTACAGACAGTTCTGGGTGTACTCTGATGCTTTGGCAAATATGTTCCTATTAAAGGGTTTCATCTTCAAGAAATTCATGGAAAAGACTCTGACAAGTACAAGTTTCTGGTAACTGACTGCACTGCTGAACTGAATGAATAAGCATTTTCAGAACTCTAATGAAAAACTGATGAACTCAAAAAAGTGCTAACAAAAGATCAAGATGAAAACAAAAATTTAATTACATGGGACTGAGTGAACTGATGAGGATGAGTATAATTTTTGTGACTTTCTGTCTGAATTAAAAAAAAATCCCACAAGGACTCAGAGGCAAAGAATATACAAATCAATTTTCACTGCAAAGTAAAGGAGCTGTTACAGTGGAGGATTACTGGACTGAATGTCAATATTATGACATAGTATGAGTGTGTTTCAGGTTTGGTAACTGCAATCATTGTTGCTTTTGTTGTGGTCATCCATGTACAATGCTTAGTGTCAGTCTATTTATCTCTTGTAAAAATAAAATACACTGTGTGTGTGTGAAAAAAAATGTCAACAAACAATAGGTGCTGAAGCAGTTGTGGAGAAAAGCGTAACCTCTCGGTCTAAGTGGGATGTAAACTGGTAATGGCCAAATAATAAGAACAGGACGGCAGTGCGTTTAAAGGTAAAAACTGAGTCACCATATGATCTGGAAGGCCCACTATTGGGCCTGTCACCTGTGAAAGCCAGAATCAAAAAGGCACGGGATGGAAAACCGTGTATTGCAGCAGTACTTACAATAGCCAAAACATGGAAGCAAACAAAATGTCCATCAACAGATAAATGGACAAAGAAGAAGTGGTACACATACCGAATGGAAGAGTAGCCTCGGGAAAAAAATGAACAATGCCGTTTTCAGGACTACACATGAGCCTAGAAATAATCATATTAGCTTAAGTAAGTCAAGAGGGAATGACAAATATCCTATGATATCATGTATACATGTTATCCTAAGATTGCTACCAATGAACATATTTCCACAGAAAAAGACACTCACAGACTTATAAAACAAACTAAGGGTTAGCCAAAATGAAAGGTGGGAGGATGGATAAATAAGGACTATGGGGTAACATAGATATAGTAATGTATGTTAAATGTATATAAACATATAACATATAAACTCTATGAATTATTTAGTCACCAATACATATAAAATATATAATGACAAAACACCTACCAAATACCAAGGGAGGTCTACTCAACATTCTGTAATAACATACAAGGTAACAGAATCCGAAGATGAACAGACATACGTATGAATCATTGAGCAGATTCTGTACAGCCAGAAAACCACAACACTCCGATAAGAAATAGAAATTAAATTTAAAAAGCAAACATAAGTAAGGCGACATAAAGTTCTGGGGGCTTGTCCCAGCACATTCCACTCTAATATACAACCTTGGAACTCTACCTCCAGGAAGATTCTTTTGCACTAGTAACAAGAGCTGAGAACGTAATAATGCTGCTGCCTTGTGGCTGTATCCCACAACAGCAGCTTTAAACCAAGTGCTAATGGTTGCTTAATAGTCACAAGGACTGCAGGGCTGTAAATGACACCTGTCCTCAAAAAATGCCCTGGGATAGGGAATAGGCAAGAAAATTCAACACCTGACAAATTTTTCAAGAAGTCAATAGGAAGAGGGAGGTTGTAATCACTCTTTAAAAAAAAAAGGAAAAGAAAAAAAAGGAGATGCCTAAAGCTCAGTATAAGGAATTATTAGCCACATGCAAAGGCAACGTGAAAAAGGTTTCAGCTCACACCAGTCAAATGACCATCAGCAAAAAGTCTACAAACTATAAATGCTGAAGGGGTTTTAGAGACCTCTCATCCTTCTAGCTGCTGGTGGGATGTAAAGTGGTAACAGCACTAACGAAAACTGAATGGAGCTGCTTTAAAAGGTAAAAATTGAGCTACCATATGATGCAGCAGGGCACGTTTTGGGCCTATAACCTAAGACCACCAGAATCGGAAAGACAGAGGCAGGCAAATGTGCACTGCAGCAATACTGAAATAGCCAACACATGGAAGCAAAAAAAAGTTCCATAAACAGAAGAATGGACAAAGAAGAAGTGGTATATGGACAGAATGGAATAGTAGTAGCCTTGGGAAAAAAATGAACAATGCCGTTTTCAGGACTACAAATGAGCCTAGAAATAATCATATAAGGTTAAGTAAGTCAAAAAGGTATGACAAATATCCTATGATATCATGCGTACATGTTATCCTAAGATTGCTACCAATGAACATATGTCTACAGAAAAAGACAATCACAGATTTACAAAACAAACTAATGGTTAGCCAAAATGAAAGGTGGGAGGATGGATAAATTAGGACTATGGGGCTAACATACATATACTAATGTATATTAAATGTATATAAACATATAACATATAAACTATATGAATTATATAGTCGCCAATACATATAAAATATATAGTGACAAAACACCTACCAAATACCAAGGGAGGTCTACTCAACATTCTGTAATAACATACAAGGTAACAGGATCCGAAGATGAACAGACATCTGTATGAATCATTGAGCAGATTCTGTACAGCCAGAAAACCACAACACTCTAATCAAATTTACTCCGATAAGAAATAGAAATTAAATTTAAAAAACAAACATAAGTAAGGTGACATAAACTTCTGGGGGCTTGTCCCAGCACATTCCACTCTAATTTACAACCTTGGAACACTACCTCCAGGAAGACTCTTTTGCACTAGTAACAAGAGTTGAGAACGTAATAATGCTGCCGCCTTGTGGCTGTTTCCCATAACAGCAGCTTTAAACCAAGTGCTAATGGTTGCTTAATAGGCACAAGGACTGCAGGGCTATAAATGACACCTGTCCCCAAAAAATGCCCTGGCGTAGGGAATAGGCAAGAAAATTCAACACATGACAAATGTTTCAAGAAGTCAATATGAAGAGGGAAGTTTTAGTCACTCTTTAAATAAAAAAGGAAAAGGACAAAAAAGGACATGCCTAAAGCTCAGTATAAGGAATTATTAGCCACATGCAAATCCAACTTCCAAAAAGGTTTCAGCTTACACCAGTCAAATGACCATCAGCAAAAAGTCTACAAACTATAAATGCTGAAGGGCTTTTAGAGAACTCTGTACCTTCTAGCTGCTGGTGGAATGTAAAATGGTAACAGCACTAACGAAAACTGAACGGAGCTGCTTTAAAAGGTAAAAATTAAGCTACCATATGATGCTGCAGGGCACCTTTTGGGCCTATAACCTAAGACCACAAGAATCGGAAAGACAGAGGCAGGCAAATGGTACTGCAGCAATATTGAAATTGCCAAGACATGGAAGCAAAAAAAAGGTCCATAATCAGATGAATGGACAAAGAAGAAGTGGTATATGGACAGATCGGAGTATCAGTCACAAAAAAAATAAAACAATGGCATATGCAGCACCACAGATGAGCCTAGAGATAATCACACAATGTGAAGTAAGTCAGAATGCGAAAGACAAATGCCCTATGATGTCCCTTATGTTATCTGAAAATTCATAAAAATGAACATATTTCCTAGAGAAAGGCAATCTCAGATTGAGAAGACAAACTTATGGTTAAGCCATAGAAAAGGTGTGAGGAATGGATAAATTAGGATATTGGGGTTAACACACATATATTAATACATATAAAATATATAATCCCCAAAGACCTATGGAATACCAAAAGTGGTCTACTCAACACTCTGTAACAACCTACATGGGAAAGGACCCAAAGATCAACAGATATATATGTATATGTGTAAATGAACAAGATTCTGTACACCTAGAAAAAAAGACATTTTTCAATCAAATTTGCTCTGATAAAAACTACAACTTAAAGACACAAACAAGAATTACGGAGGCTAAAACTTACGGGGGTTTGTCCTGGCACATTCCACTCTAATCTGCAACCTAAAAGCACAACTTGCAGCAAGGTTCTGTTTGCCTAGCAAGCAGAGTTGGCAACATGGAAATGCTGCCACCCTAAGGCTGTTTCCTCAAACAGCAGCTTTAAATCTACTGCTAATGGTCACTAATATTCACAAGGACTGCAGGGCTGTAAATGACTCATACCCTCAAAAAATGTCCTGGGGTAGGGAATGGCCAAAAAAATCGAAACGTGGCAAATTTTTCAAGAAGGCAATTTGAAGTTGTAACTTTAGCTCCATCTTAAAAAAAAATGAAAAGAACATTGATAAACGCAAAACATCAGGAATTATGAGACGCATGCAAATCCAATCTACACAAAGCTATCACCTCACACCAGTCAGAATGACCATCAGCAAAATGTCAACAAACAGAGCATTAACCAAGATGGCGGAGTAGAAGGACGTGCTCTCACTCCCTCTTGCGAGAGCACCAGAATCACAACTGGCTGCTGGACAATCACTGACAGGAAGACCCTGGACTACACCAAGGAGGATACCGCACGTCCAAGGACAGAGGAGAAGCCACAGTGAGACGGTAGGAGGGCGCAATCAGAGTAAAATCAAATCCCATAACTGCTGGGTGGGTGACTCACAGACTGGCGAACACTTATACCACAGAAGTCCACCCACTGGAGTGAAGGTTCTGAGCCCCACGTCAGGCTTCCCAACCTGGGGGTCCTGCAACGGGAGGAGGAATTCCTAGAGAATCAGACTTTGAAGCCTAGTGGGAATTGACTGCAGGACTCCTACAGGACTGGGGGAAACAGAGACCCCACTCTTGGAGGGCACACACAAAGTAGTGTGCGCATCGGGACCCAGGGGAAGGAGCAGTGACCCTGGGGGAGACTGAACCAGACCTACCTGCTGGTGTTTGGGGGTCTCCTGCAGAGGCGGGGCGTGGCTCTGTTTCACCGTGGGGACAAGGACACTGGCAGCGGAGGTTCTGGGAAGTGCTCCTTGGCGTGAGCCCTCCCAGAGTCTGCCATTAACCCCACCAAAGAGCCCAGGTAGGCTCCAGTGTTGGGTTGCCTCAGGCAAAACAACCAACAGGGAGGGAACCCAGCCCCACCCATCAACAGTCAAGTGGATTAAAGTTTTACTGAGCTCTGACCGCCACAGCAACAGTCAGCTCTACCCACCACCAGAGCCTCCCATCAAGCCTCTTAGATAGCCTCAACCACCAGAGGGCAGACAGCAGAAACAAGAAAAACGACAATCCTGCAGCCTGTGGACCAAAAACCACAGTTACAGAAAGATAGACAAGATGAAAAGGCAGAGGGCTATGTACCAGATGAAGGAACAAGAAAAAACCCCAGAAAAACAACTAAATGAAGTGGAGATAGGCAACCTTCCAGAAAAAGAATTCAGAATAATGATAGTGAAGATGATCCAGGACCTCGGAATAAGAATGGAGGCAAAGATTGAGAAGATGCAAGAAATGATTAACAAAGACCTAGAAGAATTAAAGAACAAACAAACAGAGATGACCAATACAATAAGTGAAATGAAAACTACGCTAGAAGGAATCAATAGCAGAATAACTGAGGCAGAAGAACGGATAAGTGACCTGGAAGACAGAATGGTGGAATTCACTGCTGCGGAACAGAATAAAGAAAAAAAAAATGAAAAGAAATGAAGACAGCCTAAGAGACCTCTGGGACAACATTAAATGCAACAACATTCGCATTATAGGGGTCCCAGAAGGAGAAGAGAGAGAGAAAGGACCAGAGAAAATATTTGAAGAGATTATAGTCGAAAACTTCCCTAACATGGGAAAGGAAATAGCCACCCAAGTCCAGGAAGCGCAGAGAGTCCCATACAGGATAAACCCAAGGAGAAACACGCCGAGACACATAGTAATCAAAGTGGCAAAAATTAAAGACAAAGAAAAATTATTGAAAGCAGCAAGGGAAAAACGACAAATAACATACAAGGGAACTCCCATAAGGTTAACAGCTGATTTCTCAGCAGAAACTCTACAAGCCAGAAGGGAGTGGCATGATATACTTAAAGTGATGAAAGGGAAGAACCTACAACCAAGATTACTCTACCCGGCAAGGATCTCATCTAGATTTGATGGAGAAATCAAAAGCTTTACAGACAAGCAAAAGCTACGAGAATTCAGCACCACCAAACCAGCTCTACAACAAATGCTAAAGGAACTTCTCTAAGTGGGAAACACAAGAGAAGAAAAGGACCTACAAAAACAAACCCAAAACAATTAAGAAAATGGTCATAGGAACATACATATCGATAATTACCTTAAACGTGAATGGATTAAATGCCCCAACCAAAAGACATAGACTGGCTGAATGGATACAAAAACAAGACCCATATATATGCTATCTACAAGAGACCCACTTTAGACCTAGGGACACATACAGACTGAAAGTGAGGCGATGGAAAAGGATATTCCATGCAAATGGAAATCAAAAGAAAGCTGGAGTAGCTATACTCATATCAGATAAAATAGACTTTAAAATAAAGAATGTTACAAGAGACAAGGAAGGACACTACATAATGATCAAGGGATCAATCCAAGAAGAAGATATAACAATTATAAATATATATGCACCCAACATAGGAGCACCTCAATACATAAGGCAACTGCTAACAGCTATAAAAGAGGAGATCGACAGTAACACAATCATAGTGGGGGACTTTAACACCTCACTTCCACCAATGGACAGATCATCCAAAATGAAAATGAATAAGGAAACAGAAGCTTTAAATGACACAACAGACCAGTTAGATTTAACTGGTATATATAGGACATTCCATCCAAAACCAGCAGATTACACGTTCTTCTCAAGTGCGCACGGAACATTCTCCAGGATAGATCACATCTTGGGTCACAAATCAAGCCTCAGTAAATTTAAGAAAATTGAAATCATATCAAGCATCTTTTCGGACCACAACGCTATGAGATTAGAAATGAATTACAGGGAAAAAAACGTAAAACAGACAAACACGTGGAGGCTAAACAATACGTTACTAAATAACCAAGAGATCACTGAAGAAATCAGAGAGGAAATCAAAAAATACCTAGAGACAAATGACAATGAAAACACGACGACCCAAAACCTATGGGATGCAGCAAAAGCAGTTCTAAGAGGGAAGTTGATAGCTATACAAGCCTATCTCAGGAAACAAGAAAAATCTCAAGTAAACAATCTAACCTTACACCTAAAGAAACTAGAGAAAGAAGAACAAACAAAACCCAAAGTTAGCAGAAGGAAAGAAATCATAAAGATCAGAGCAGAAATAAATGAAATAGAAACAAAGAAAACAATAGCAAAGATCAATAAAACTAAAAGTTGGTTCTTTGAGAAGATAAACAAAATTGATAAGCCATTAGCCCAGACTCATCAAGAAAAAGAGGGAGAGGACTCAAATCAATAAAATCAGAAATGAAAAAGGAGAAGTTACAACAGACACCGCAGAAATACAAAGCATCCTAAGAGACTACTACGAGCAACTTTACGCCAATAAAATGGACAACCTGGAAGAAATGGACACATTTTTAGAAAGGTATAACCTTCCAAGACTGAACCAGGAAGAAACAGAAAATATGAACAGACCAATCACAAGTAATGAAATTGAAACTGTGATTAAAAATCTTCCAACAAACCAAAGTCCAGGACCAGATGGCTTCACAGGTGAATTCTATCAAACATTTAGAGAAGAGCTAAGACCTATCCTTCTCAAACTCTTCCAAAAATTGCAGAGGAAGGAACACTCCCAAACTCATTCTATGAGGCCACCATCACCCTGATACCAAAACCAGACAAAGACACTACAAAAAAAGAAAATTACAGACCAATATCACTGATGAATATAGATGCAAAAATCCTCAACAAAACACTAGCAAACAGAATCCAACAACACATTAAAAGGATCATACACCACGATCAAGTGGGATTTATCCCAGGGATGCAAGGATTCGTCAATATACGCAAATCAATCAATGTGATACACCATCTTAACAAATTGAAGAATAAAAACCATATGATCATCTCAATAGATGCAGAAAAAGCTTTTGACAAAATTCAACACCCATTTATGATAAAAACTCTCCAGAAAGTGGGCATAGAGGGAACCTACCTCAACATAATAAAGGCCATATATGACAAACCCACAGCAAACATCATTCTCAAAGGTGAAAAACTGAAAGCATTTCCTCTAAGATCAGGAACGAGACAAGGATGTCCACTCTCACCGCTATTATTCAACATAGTTCTGGAAGTCCTATGCACGGCAATCAGAGAAGAAAAAGAAATAAAAGGAATACAAATTGGAAAAGAGGAGGTAAAACTGTCACTGTTTGCGGATGACATGATACTATACATAGAGAATCCTAAAACTGCCACCAGAAAACTGCTAGAGCTAATGAATGAATATGGTAAAGTTGCAGGATACAAAATGAATGCACAGAAATCTCTTGCATTCCTATACACTAATGATGAAAAATCTGAAAGAGAAATTATGGAAACACTCCCATTTACCATTGCAACAAAAAGAATAAAATACCTAGGAGTAAACCTACCTAGGGAGACAAAAGACCTGTATGCAGAAAACTATAAGACACTGATGAAAGAAATTAAAGATGATACCAACAGATGGAGAGATATACCATGTTCTTGGATTGGAAGAATCAACATTGTGATAATGAGTATACTACCCAAAGCAATATACAGATTCAACGCAATCCCTATCAAATTACCAATGGCATTTTTTACGGAGCTAGAACAAATCATCTTAAAATTTGTATGGAGTCACAAAAGACCCCGAATAGCCAAAGCAGTCTTGAGGGAAAAAAATGGAGCTGGAGGAATCAGACTCCCTGACTTCAGACTATACTACAAAGCTACAGTAATCAAGACAATATGGTACTGGCACAAAAACAGAAACATAGATCAATGGAACAAGATAGCAAGCCCACAGATTAACCCACGCACCTATGGTCAACTAATCTATGACAAAGGAGGCAAAGATATACAATGGAGAAAAGACAGTCTCTTCAATAAGTGGTGCTGGGAAAACTGGACAGCTACATGCAAAAGAATGAAATTAGAATACTCCCTAACACCATACACAAAAATAAACTCAAAATGGATTAGAGACCTAAATATAAGACTGGACACTATAAAACCCTTAGAGGAAAACATAGGAAGAACACTCTTTGACATAAATCACAGCAAGATCTTTTTTGATCCACCTCCTAGAGTAATGGAAATAAAAACAAAAATAAACAAATGGGACCTAATGAAACCTCAAAGCTTTTGCACAGCAAAGGAAACCATAAACAAGACGAAAAGACAACCCTCGGAATGGGAGAAAATATTTGCAAACGAATCAACGGACAAAGGATTAATCTCCAAAATATATAAACAGCTCATTCAGCTCAATATTAAAGAAACAAACACCCCAATCCAAAAATGGGCAGAAGACCTAAGTAGACATTTCTCCAAAGAAGACATACAGACGGCCACGAAGCACATGAAAAGATGCTCAACATCGCTAATTATTAGAGAAATGCAAATCAAAACTACGATGAGGTATCACCTCACTCCTGTTAGAATGGGCATCATCAGAAAATCTACAAACAACAAATGCTGGAGAGGGTGTGGAGAAAAGGGAACCCTCTTGCACTGTTGGTGGGAATGTAAATTGATACAGCCACTATGGAGAACAATATGGAGGTTCCTTAAAAAACTAAAAATAGAATTACCATATGACCCAGCAATCCCACTACTGAGCATATACCCAGAGAAAACCGTAATTCAAAAAGACACATGCACCCGAATGTTCATTGCAGCACTATTTACAATAGCCAGGTCATGGAAGCAACCTAAATGCCCATCAACAGACGAATGGATAAAGAAGTTGTGGTACATATATACAATGGAATATTACTCAGCCATAAAAAGGAACGAAATTGAGTCATTTGTTGAGAAGTGGATGGATCTAGAGACTGTCATACAGAGTGAAGTAAGTCACAAAGAGAAAAACAAATATCGTATATTAATGCATGTATGTGGAACCCAGAAAAATGGTACAGATGAGCCGGTTTGCAGGGCAGAAGTTGAGACACAGATGTAGAGAATGGACATATGGACACCAAGGGGGGAAAACTGCGGTGGGGTGGGGATGGTGGTGTGCTGAATTGGGCGATTGGGATTGACATGTATACACTGATGTGTATAAAATTGATGCCTAATAAGAACCTGCAGTATAAAAAAACAAACAAACAAAACAACTAATACTAAACTTTCATTGGGTTATTTGTATGGAAATAGGTTAATATAAATGTTTCAGACATTACATGAAATTTCTAAAAATCTTATATTTGTATTTGTATGGAAATATGTATGGAAATATGTTAATATAAATGTTTCAGACATTACATGAAATTTCTAAAAATCTTATATGTTCTGGTATAATGTTATAAGTAATAATCCTAGTTATTACTTTAAAATGTATATCTCAGAAATAACTAATTTTCTTGTCAACTGCATTATTATGAACTTTCATCAAATCTTTAACTGTGGTCATTTTTAAGTCTTTTCTCATTTACAGACAGTTCTGGGTGTACTCTGATGCTTTGGCAAATATGTTCCTATTAAAGGGTTTCATCTTCAAGAAATTCATGGAAAAGACTCTGACAAGTACAAGTTTCTGGTAACTGACTGCACTGCTGAACTGAATGAATAAGCATTTTCAGAACTCTAATGAAAAACTGATGAACTCAAAAAAGTGCTAACAAAAGATCAAGATGAAAACAAAAATTTAATTACATGGGACTGAGTGAACTGATGAGGATGAGTATAATTTTTGTGACTTTCTGTCTGAATTAAAAAAAAATCCCACAAGGACTCAGAGGCAAAGAATATACAAATCAATTTTCACTGCAAAGTAAAGGAGCTGTTACAGTGGAGGATTACTGGACTGAATGTCAATATTATGACATAGTATGAGTGTGTTTCAGGTTTGGTAACTGCAATCATTGTTGCTTTTGTTGTGGTCATCCATGTACAATGCTTAGTGTCAGTCTATTTATCTCTTGTAAAAATAAAATACACTGTGTGTGTGTGAAAAAAAATGTCAACAAACAATAGGTGCTGAAGCAGTTGTGGAGAAAAGCGTAACCTCTCGGTCTAAGTGGGATGTAAACTGGTAATGGCCAAATAATAAGAACAGGACGGCAGTGCGTTTAAAGGTAAAAACTGAGTCACCATATGATCTGGAAGGCCCACTATTGGGCCTGTCACCTGTGAAAGCCAGAATCAAAAAGGCACGGGATGGAAAACCGTGTATTGCAGCAGTACTTACAATAGCCAAAACATGGAAGCAAACAAAATGTCCATCAACAGATAAATGGACAAAGAAGAAGTGGTACACATACCGAATGGAAGAGTAGCCTCGGGAAAAAAATGAACAATGCCGTTTTCAGGACTACACATGAGCCTAGAAATAATCATATTAGCTTAAGTAAGTCAAGAGGGAATGACAAATATCCTATGATATCATGTATACATGTTATCCTAAGATTGCTACCAATGAACATATTTCCACAGAAAAAGACACTCACAGACTTATAAAACAAACTAAGGGTTAGCCAAAATGAAAGGTGGGAGGATGGATAAATAAGGACTATGGGGTAACATAGATATAGTAATGTATGTTAAATGTATATAAACATATAACATATAAACTCTATGAATTATTTAGTCACCAATACATATAAAATATATAATGACAAAACACCTACCAAATACCAAGGGAGGTCTACTCAACATTCTGTAATAACATACAAGGTAACAGAATCCGAAGATGAACAGACATACGTATGAATCATTGAGCAGATTCTGTACAGCCAGAAAACCACAACACTCCGATAAGAAATAGAAATTAAATTTAAAAAGCAAACATAAGTAAGGCGACATAAAGTTCTGGGGGCTTGTCCCAGCACATTCCACTCTAATATACAACCTTGGAACTCTACCTCCAGGAAGATTCTTTTGCACTAGTAACAAGAGCTGAGAACGTAATAATGCTGCTGCCTTGTGGCTGTATCCCACAACAGCAGCTTTAAACCAAGTGCTAATGGTTGCTTAATAGTCACAAGGACTGCAGGGCTGTAAATGACACCTGTCCTCAAAAAATGCCCTGGGATAGGGAATAGGCAAGAAAATTCAACACCTGACAAATTTTTCAAGAAGTCAATAGGAAGAGGGAGGTTGTAATCACTCTTTAAAAAAAAAAGGAAAAGAAAAAAAAGGAGATGCCTAAAGCTCAGTATAAGGAATTATTAGCCACATGCAAAGGCAACGTGAAAAAGGTTTCAGCTCACACCAGTCAAATGACCATCAGCAAAAAGTCTACAAACTATAAATGCTGAAGGGGTTTTAGAGACCTCTCATCCTTCTAGCTGCTGGTGGGATGTAAAGTGGTAACAGCACTAACGAAAACTGAATGGAGCTGCTTTAAAAGGTAAAAATTGAGCTACCATATGATGCAGCAGGGCACGTTTTGGGCCTATAACCTAAGACCACCAGAATCGGAAAGACAGAGGCAGGCAAATGTGCACTGCAGCAATACTGAAATAGCCAACACATGGAAGCAAAAAAAAGTTCCATAAACAGAAGAATGGACAAAGAAGAAGTGGTATATGGACAGAATGGAATAGTAGTAGCCTTGGGAAAAAAATGAACAATGCCGTTTTCAGGACTACAAATGAGCCTAGAAATAATCATATAAGGTTAAGTAAGTCAAAAAGGTATGACAAATATCCTATGATATCATGCGTACATGTTATCCTAAGATTGCTACCAATGAACATATGTCTACAGAAAAAGACAATCACAGATTTACAAAACAAACTAATGGTTAGCCAAAATGAAAGGTGGGAGGATGGATAAATTAGGACTATGGGGCTAACATACATATACTAATGTATATTAAATGTATATAAACATATAACATATAAACTATATGAATTATATAGTCGCCAATACATGTAAAATATATAGTGACAAAACACCTACCAAATACCAAGGGAGGTCTACTCAACATTCTGTAATAACATACAAGGTAACAGGATCCGAAGATGAACAGACATCTGTATGAATCATTGAGCAGATTCTGTACAGCCAGAAAACCACAACACTCTAATCAAATTTACTCCGATAAGAAATAGAAATTAAATTTAAAAAACAAACATAAGTAAGGTGACATAAACTTCTGGGGGCTTGTCCCAGCACATTCCACTCTAATTTACAACCTTGGAACACTACCTCCAGGAAGACTCTTTTGCACTAGTAACAAGAGTTGAGAACGTAATAATGCTGCCGCCTTGTGGCTGTTTCCCATAACAGCAGCTTTAAACCAAGTGCTAATGGTTGCTTAATAGGCACAAGGACTGCAGGGCTATAAATGACACCTGTCCCCAAAAAATGCCCTGGCGTAGGGAATAGGCAAGAAAATTCAACACATGACAAATGTTTCAAGAAGTCAATATGAAGAGGGAAGTTTTAGTCACTCTTTAAATAAAAAAGGAAAAGGACAAAAAAGGACATGCCTAAAGCTCAGTATAAGGAATTATTAGCCACATGCAAATCCAACTTCCAAAAAGGTTTCAGCTTACACCAGTCAAATGACCATCAGCAAAAAGTCTACAAACTATAAATGCTGAAGGGCTTTTAGAGAACTCTGTACCTTCTAGCTGCTGGTGGAATGTAAAATGGTAACAGCACTAACGAAAACTGAACGGAGCTGCTTTAAAAGGTAAAAATTAAGCTACCATATGATGCTGCAGGGCACCTTTTGGGCCTATAACCTAAGACCACAAGAATCGGAAAGACAGAGGCAGGCAAATGGTACTGCAGCAATATTGAAATTGCCAAGACATGGAAGCAAAAAAAAGGTCCATAATCAGATGAATGGACAAAGAAGAAGTGGTATATGGACAGATCGGAGTATCAGTCACAAAAAAAATAAAACAATGGCATATGCAGCACCACAGATGAGCCTAGAGATAATCACACAATGTGAAGTAAGTCAGAATGCGAAAGACAAATGCCCTATGATGTCCCTTATGTTATCTGAAAATTCATAAAAATGAACATATTTCCTAGAGAAAGGCAATCTCAGATTGAGAAGACAAACTTATGGTTAAGCCATAGAAAAGGTGTGAGGAATGGATAAATTAGGATATTGGGGTTAACACACATATATTAATACATATAAAATATATAATCCCCAAAGACCTATGGAATACCAAAAGTGGTCTACTCAACACTCTGTAACAACCTACATGGGAAAGGACCCAAAGATCAACAGATATATATGTATATGTGTAAATGAACAAGATTCTGTACACCTAGAAAAAAAGACATTTTTCAATCAAATTTGCTCTGATAAAAACTACAACTTAAAGACACAAACAAGAATTACGGAGGCTAAAACTTACGGGGGTTTGTCCTGGCACATTCCACTCTAATCTGCAACCTAAAAGCACAACTTGCAGCAAGGTTCTGTTTGCCTAGCAAGCAGAGTTGGCAACATGGAAATGCTGCCACCCTAAGGCTGTTTCCTCAAACAGCAGCTTTAAATCTACTGCTAATGGTCACTAATATTCACAAGGACTGCAGGGCTGTAAATGACTCATACCCTCAAAAAATGTCCTGGGGTAGGGAATGGCCAAAAAAATCGAAACGTGGCAAATTTTTCAAGAAGGCAATTTGAAGTTGTAACTTTAGCTCCATCTTAAAAAAAAATGAAAAGAACATTGATAAACGCAAAACATCAGGAATTATGAGACGCATGCAAATCCAATCTACACAAAGCTATCACCTCACACCAGTCAGAATGACCATCAGCAAAATGTCAACAAACAGAGCATTAACCAAGATGGCGGAGTAGAAGGACGTGCTCTCACTCCCTCTTGCGAGAGCACCAGAATCACAACTGGCTGCTGGACAATCACTGACAGGAAGACCCTGGACTACACCAAGGAGGATACCGCACGTCCAAGGACAGAGGAGAAGCCACAGTGAGACGGTAGGAGGGCACAATCAGAGTAAAATCAAATCCCATAACTGCTGGGTGGGTGACTCACAGACTGGCGAACACTTATACCACAGAAGTCCACCCACTGGAGTGAAGGTTCTGAGCCCCACGTCAGGCTTCCCAACCTGGGGGTCCTGCAACGGGAGGAGGAATTCCTAGAGAATCAGACTTTGAAGCCTAGTGGGAATTGACTGCAGGACTCCTACAGGACTGGGGGAAACAGAGACCCCACTCTTGGAGGGCACACACAAAGTAGTGTGCGCATCGGGACCCAGGGGAAGGAGCAGTGACCCTGGGGGAGACTGAACCAGACCTACCTGCTGGTGTTTGGGGGTCTCCTGCAGAGGCGGGGCGTGGCTCTGTTTCACCGTGGGGACAAGGACACTGGCAGCGGAGGTTCTGGGAAGTGCTCCTTGGCGTGAGCCCTCCCAGAGTCTGCCATTAACCCCACCAAAGAGCCCAGGTAGGCTCCAGTGTTGGGTTGCCTCAGGCAAAACAACCAACAGGGAGGGAACCCAGCCCCACCCATCAACAGTCAAGTGGATTAAAGTTTTACTGAGCTCTGACCGCCACAGCAACAGTCAGCTCTACCCACCACCAGAGCCTCCCATCAAGCCTCTTAGATAGCCTCAACCACCAGAGGGCAGACAGCAGAAACAAGAAAAACGACAATCCTGCAGCCTGTGGACCAAAAACCACAGTTACAGAAAGATAGACAAGATGAAAAGGCAGAGGGCTATGTACCAGATGAAGGAACAAGAAAAAACCCCAGAAAAACAACTAAATGAAGTGGAGATAGGCAACCTTCCAGAAAAAGAATTCAGAATAATGATAGTGAAGATGATCCAGGACCTCGGAATAAGAATGGAGGCAAAGATTGAGAAGATGCAAGAAATGATTAACAAAGACCTAGAAGAATTAAAGAACAAACAAACAGAGATGACCAATACAATAAGTGAAATGAAAACTACGCTAGAAGGAATCAATAGCAGAATAACTGAGGCAGAAGAACGGATAAGTGACCTGGAAGACAGAATGGTGGAATTCACTGCTGCGGAACAGAATAAAGAAAAAAAAAATGAAAAGAAATGAAGACAGCCTAAGAGACCTCTGGGACAACATTAAATGCAACAACATTCGCATTATAGGGGTCCCAGAAGGAGAAGAGAGAGAGAAAGGACCAGAGAAAATATTTGAAGAGATTATAGTCGAAAACTTCCCTAACATGGGAAAGGAAATAGCCACCCAAGTCCAGGAAGCGCAGAGAGTCCCATACAGGATAAACCCAAGGAGAAACACGCCGAGACACATAGTAATCAAAGTGGCAAAAATTAAAGACAAAGAAAAATTATTGAAAGCAGCAAGGGAAAAACGACAAATAACATACAAGGGAACTCCCATAAGGTTAACAGCTGATTTCTCAGCAGAAACTCTACAAGCCAGAAGGGAGTGGCATGATATACTTAAAGTGATGAAAGGGAAGAACCTACAACCAAGATTACTCTACCCGGCAAGGATCTCATCTAGATTTGATGGAGAAATCAAAAGCTTTACAGACAAGCAAAAGCTACGAGAATTCAGCACCACCAAACCAGCTCTACAACAAATGCTAAAGGAACTTCTCTAAGTGGGAAACACAAGAGAAGAAAAGGACCTACAAAAACAAACCCAAAACAATTAAGAAAATGGTCATAGGAACATACATATCGATAATTACCTTAAACGTGAATGGATTAAATGCCCCAACCAAAAGACATAGACTGGCTGAATGGATACAAAAACAAGACCCATATATATGCTATCTACAAGAGACCCACTTTAGACCTAGGGACACATACAGACTGAAAGTGAGGCGATGGAAAAGGATATTCCATGCAAATGGAAATCAAAAGAAAGCTGGAGTAGCTATACTCATATCAGATAAAATAGACTTTAAAATAAAGAATGTTACAAGAGACAAGGAAGGACACTACATAATGATCAAGGGATCAATCCAAGAAGAAGATATAACAATTATAAATATATATGCACCCAACATAGGAGCACCTCAATACATAAGGCAACTGCTAACAGCTATAAAAGAGGAGATCGACAGTAACACAATCATAGTGGGGGACTTTAACACCTCACTTCCACCAATGGACAGATCATCCAAAATGAAAATGAATAAGGAAACAGAAGCTTTAAATGACACAACAGACCAGTTAGATTTAACTGGTATATATAGGACATTCCATCCAAAACCAGCAGATTACACGTTCTTCTCAAGTGCGCACGGAACATTCTCCAGGATAGATCACATCTTGGGTCACAAATCAAGCCTCAGTAAATTTAAGAAAATTGAAATCATATCAAGCATCTTTTCGGACCACAACGCTATGAGATTAGAAATGAATTACAGGGAAAAAAACGTAAAACAGACAAACACGTGGAGGCTAAACAATACGTTACTAAATAACCAAGAGATCACTGAAGAAATCAGAGAGGAAATCAAAAAATACCTAGAGACAAATGACAATGAAAACACGACGACCCAAAACCTATGGGATGCAGCAAAAGCAGTTCTAAGAGGGAAGTTGATAGCTATACAAGCCTATCTCAGGAAACAAGAAAAATCTCAAGTAAACAATCTAACCTTACACCTAAAGAAACTAGAGAAAGAAGAACAAACAAAACCCAAAGTTAGCAGAAGGAAAGAAATCATAAAGATCAGAGCAGAAATAAATGAAATAGAAACAAAGAAAACAATAGCAAAGATCAATAAAACTAAAAGTTGGTTCTTTGAGAAGATAAACAAAATTGATAAGCCATTAGCCCAGACTCATCAAGAAAAAGAGGGAGAGGACTCAAATCAATAAAATCAGAAATGAAAAAGGAGAAGTTACAACAGACACCGCAGAAATACAAAGCATCCTAAGAGACTACTACGAGCAACTTTACGCCAATAAAATGGACAACCTGGAAGAAATGGACACATTTTTAGAAAGGTATAACCTTCCAAGACTGAACCAGGAAGAAACAGAAAATATGAACAGACCAATCACAAGTAATGAAATTGAAACTGTGATTAAAAATCTTCCAACAAACCAAAGTCCAGGACCAGATGGCTTCACAGGTGAATTCTATCAAACATTTAGAGAAGAGCTAAGACCTATCCTTCTCAAACTCTTCCAAAAATTGCAGAGGAAGGAACACTCCCAAACTCATTCTATGAGGCCACCATCACCCTGATACCAAAACCAGACAAAGACACTACAAAAAAAGAAAATTACAGACCAATATCACTGATGAATATAGATGCAAAAATCCTCAACAAAACACTAGCAAACAGAATCCAACAACACATTAAAAGGATCATACACCACGATCAAGTGGGATTTATCCCAGGGATGCAAGGATTCGTCAATATACGCAAATCAATCAATGTGATACACCATCTTAACAAATTGAAGAATAAAAACCATATGATCATCTCAATAGATGCAGAAAAAGCTTTTGACAAAATTCAACACCCATTTATGATAAAAACTCTCCAGAAAGTGGGCATAGAGGGAACCTACCTCAACATAATAAAGGCCATATATGACAAACCCACAGCAAACATCATTCTCAAAGGTGAAAAACTGAAAGCATTTCCTCTAAGATCAGGAACGAGACAAGGATGTCCACTCTCACCGCTATTATTCAACATAGTTCTGGAAGTCCTATGCACGGCAATCAGAGAAGAAAAAGAAATAAAAGGAATACAAATTGGAAAAGAGGAGGTAAAACTGTCACTGTTTGCGGATGACATGATACTATACATAGAGAATCCTAAAACTGCCACCAGAAAACTGCTAGAGCTAATGAATGAATATGGTAAAGTTGCAGGATACAAAATGAATGCACAGAAATCTCTTGCATTCCTATACACTAATGATGAAAAATCTGAAAGAGAAATTATGGAAACACTCCCATTTACCATTGCAACAAAAAGAATAAAATACCTAGGAGTAAACCTACCTAGGGAGACAAAAGACCTGTATGCAGAAAACTATAAGACACTGATGAAAGAAATTAAAGATGATACCAACAGATGGAGAGATATACCATGTTCTTGGATTGGAAGAATCAACATTGTGATAATGAGTATACTACCCAAAGCAATATACAGATTCAACGCAATCCCTATCAAATTACCAATGGCATTTTTTACGGAGCTAGAACAAATCATCTTAAAATTTGTATGGAGTCACAAAAGACCCCGAATAGCCAAAGCAGTCTTGAGGGAAAAAAATGGAGCTGGAGGAATCAGACTCCCTGACTTCAGACTATACTACAAAGCTACAGTAATCAAGACAATATGGTACTGGCACAAAAACAGAAACATAGATCAATGGAACAAGATAGCAAGCCCACAGATTAACCCACGCACCTATGGTCAACTAATCTATGACAAAGGAGGCAAAGATATACAATGGAGAAAAGACAGTCTCTTCAATAAGTGGTGCTGGGAAAACTGGACAGCTACATGCAAAAGAATGAAATTAGAATACTCCCTAACACCATACACAAAAATAAACTCAAAATGGATTAGAGACCTAAATATAAGACTGGACACTATAAAACCCTTAGAGGAAAACATAGGAAGAACACTCTTTGACATAAATCACAGCAAGATCTTTTTTGATCCACCTCCTAGAGTAATGGAAATAAAAACAAAAATAAACAAATGGGACCTAATGAAACCTCAAAGCTTTTGCACAGCAAAGGAAACCATAAACAAGACGAAAAGACAACCCTCGGAATGGGAGAAAATATTTGCAAACGAATCAACGGACAAAGGATTAATCTCCAAAATATATAAACAGCTCATTCAGCTCAATATTAAAGAAACAAACACCCCAATCCAAAAATGGGCAGAAGACCTAAGTAGACATTTCTCCAAAGAAGACATACAGACGGCCACGAAGCACATGAAAAGATGCTCAACATCGCTAATTATTAGAGAAATGCAAATCAAAACTACGATGAGGTATCACCTCACTCCTGTTAGAATGGGCATCATCAGAAAATCTACAAACAACAAATGCTGGAGAGGGTGTGGAGAAAAGGGAACCCTCTTGCACTGTTGGTGGGAATGTAAATTGATACAGCCACTATGGAGAACAATATGGAGGTTCCTTAAAAAACTAAAAATAGAATTACCATATGACCCAGCAATCCCACTACTGAGCATATACCCAGAGAAAACCGTAATTCAAAAAGACACATGCACCCGAATGTTCATTGCAGCACTATTTACAATAGCCAGGTCATGGAAGCAACCTAAATGCCCATCAACAGACGAATGGATAAAGAAGTTGTGGTACATATATACAATGGAATATTACTCAGCCATAAAAAGGAACGAAATTGAGTCATTTGTTGAGAAGTGGATGGATCTAGAGACTGTCATACAGAGTGAAGTAAGTCACAAAGAGAAAAACAAATATCGTATATTAATGCATGTATGTGGAACCCAGAAAAATGGTACAGATGAGCCGGTTTGCAGGGCAGAAGTTGAGACACAGATGTAGAGAATGGACATATGGACACCAAGGGGGGAAAACTGCGGTGGGGTGGGGATGGTGGTGTGCTGAATTGGGCGATTGGGATTGACATGTATACACTGATGTGTATAAAATTGATGCCTAATAAGAACCTGCAGTATAAAAAAACAAACAAACAAAACAACTAATACTAAACTTTCATTGGGTTATTTGTATGGAAATAGGTTAATATAAATGTTTCAGACATTACATGAAATTTCTAAAAATCTTATATTTGTATTTGTATGGAAATATGTATGGAAATATGTTAATATAAATGTTTCAGACATTACATGAAATTTCTAAAAATCTTATATGTTCTGGTATAATGTTATAAGTAATAATCCTAGTTATTACTTTAAAATGTATATCTCAGAAATAACTAATTTTCTTGTCAACTGCATTATTATGAACTTTCATCAAATCTTTAACTGTGGTCATTTTTAAGTCTTTTCTCATTTACAGACAGTTCTGGGTGTACTCTGATGCTTTGGCAAATATGTTCCTATTAAAGGGTTTCATCTTCAAGAAATTCATGGAAAAGACTCTGACAAGTACAAGTTTCTGGTAACTGACTGCACTGCTGAACTGAATGAATAAGCATTTTCAGAACTCTAATGAAAAACTGATGAACTCAAAAAAGTGCTAACAAAAGATCAAGATGAAAACAAAAATTTAATTACATGGGACTGAGTGAACTGATGAGGATGAGTATAATTTTTGTGACTTTCTGTCTGAATTAAAAAAAAATCCCACAAGGACTCAGAGGCAAAGAATATACAAATCAATTTTCACTGCAAAGTAAAGGAGCTGTTACAGTGGAGGATTACTGGACTGAATGTCAATATTATGACATAGTATGAGTGTGTTTCAGGTTTGGTAACTGCAATCATTGTTGCTTTTGTTGTGGTCATCCATGTACAATGCTTAGTGTCAGTCTATTTATCTCTTGTAAAAATAAAATACACTGTGTGTGTGTGAAAAAAAATGTCAACAAACAATAGGTGCTGAAGCAGTTGTGGAGAAAAGCGTAACCTCTCGGTCTAAGTGGGATGTAAACTGGTAATGGCCAAATAATAAGAACAGGACGGCAGTGCGTTTAAAGGTAAAAACTGAGTCACCATATGATCTGGAAGGCCCACTATTGGGCCTGTCACCTGTGAAAGCCAGAATCAAAAAGGCACGGGATGGAAAACCGTGTATTGCAGCAGTACTTACAATAGCCAAAACATGGAAGCAAACAAAATGTCCATCAACAGATAAATGGACAAAGAAGAAGTGGTACACATACCGAATGGAAGAGTAGCCTCGGGAAAAAAATGAACAATGCCGTTTTCAGGACTACACATGAGCCTAGAAATAATCATATTAGCTTAAGTAAGTCAAGAGGGAATGACAAATATCCTATGATATCATGTATACATGTTATCCTAAGATTGCTACCAATGAACATATTTCCACAGAAAAAGACACTCACAGACTTATAAAACAAACTAAGGGTTAGCCAAAATGAAAGGTGGGAGGATGGATAAATAAGGACTATGGGGTAACATAGATATAGTAATGTATGTTAAATGTATATAAACATATAACATATAAACTCTATGAATTATTTAGTCACCAATACATATAAAATATATAATGACAAAACACCTACCAAATACCAAGGGAGGTCTACTCAACATTCTGTAATAACATACAAGGTAACAGAATCCGAAGATGAACAGACATACGTATGAATCATTGAGCAGATTCTGTACAGCCAGAAAACCACAACACTCCGATAAGAAATAGAAATTAAATTTAAAAAGCAAACATAAGTAAGGCGACATAAAGTTCTGGGGGCTTGTCCCAGCACATTCCACTCTAATATACAACCTTGGAACTCTACCTCCAGGAAGATTCTTTTGCACTAGTAACAAGAGCTGAGAACGTAATAATGCTGCTGCCTTGTGGCTGTATCCCACAACAGCAGCTTTAAACCAAGTGCTAATGGTTGCTTAATAGTCACAAGGACTGCAGGGCTGTAAATGACACCTGTCCTCAAAAAATGCCCTGGGATAGGGAATAGGCAAGAAAATTCAACACCTGACAAATTTTTCAAGAAGTCAATAGGAAGAGGGAGGTTGTAATCACTCTTTAAAAAAAAAAGGAAAAGAAAAAAAAGGAGATGCCTAAAGCTCAGTATAAGGAATTATTAGCCACATGCAAAGGCAACGTGAAAAAGGTTTCAGCTCACACCAGTCAAATGACCATCAGCAAAAAGTCTACAAACTATAAATGCTGAAGGGGTTTTAGAGACCTCTCATCCTTCTAGCTGCTGGTGGGATGTAAAGTGGTAACAGCACTAACGAAAACTGAATGGAGCTGCTTTAAAAGGTAAAAATTGAGCTACCATATGATGCAGCAGGGCACGTTTTGGGCCTATAACCTAAGACCACCAGAATCGGAAAGACAGAGGCAGGCAAATGTGCACTGCAGCAATACTGAAATAGCCAACACATGGAAGCAAAAAAAAGTTCCATAAACAGAAGAATGGACAAAGAAGAAGTGGTATATGGACAGAATGGAATAGTAGTAGCCTTGGGAAAAAAATGAACAATGCCGTTTTCAGGACTACAAATGAGCCTAGAAATAATCATATAAGGTTAAGTAAGTCAAAAAGGTATGACAAATATCCTATGATATCATGCGTACATGTTATCCTAAGATTGCTACCAATGAACATATGTCTACAGAAAAAGACAATCACAGATTTACAAAACAAACTAATGGTTAGCCAAAATGAAAGGTGGGAGGATGGATAAATTAGGACTATGGGGCTAACATACATATACTAATGTATATTAAATGTATATAAACATATAACATATAAACTATATGAATTATATAGTCGCCAATACATATAAAATATATAGTGACAAAACACCTACCAAATACCAAGGGAGGTCTACTCAACATTCTGTAATAACATACAAGGTAACAGGATCCGAAGATGAACAGACATCTGTATGAATCATTGAGCAGATTCTGTACAGCCAGAAAACCACAACACTCTAATCAAATTTACTCCGATAAGAAATAGAAATTAAATTTAAAAAACAAACATAAGTAAGGTGACATAAACTTCTGGGGGCTTGTCCCAGCACATTCCACTCTAATTTACAACCTTGGAACACTACCTCCAGGAAGACTCTTTTGCACTAGTAACAAGAGTTGAGAACGTAATAATGCTGCCGCCTTGTGGCTGTTTCCCATAACAGCAGCTTTAAACCAAGTGCTAATGGTTGCTTAATAGGCACAAGGACTGCAGGGCTATAAATGACACCTGTCCCCAAAAAATGCCCTGGCGTAGGGAATAGGCAAGAAAATTCAACACATGACAAATGTTTCAAGAAGTCAATATGAAGAGGGAAGTTTTAGTCACTCTTTAAATAAAAAAGGAAAAGGACAAAAAAGGACATGCCTAAAGCTCAGTATAAGGAATTATTAGCCACATGCAAATCCAACTTCCAAAAAGGTTTCAGCTTACACCAGTCAAATGACCATCAGCAAAAAGTCTACAAACTATAAATGCTGAAGGGCTTTTAGAGAACTCTGTACCTTCTAGCTGCTGGTGGAATGTAAAATGGTAACAGCACTAACGAAAACTGAACGGAGCTGCTTTAAAAGGTAAAAATTAAGCTACCATATGATGCTGCAGGGCACCTTTTGGGCCTATAACCTAAGACCACAAGAATCGGAAAGACAGAGGCAGGCAAATGGTACTGCAGCAATATTGAAATTGCCAAGACATGGAAGCAAAAAAAAGGTCCATAATCAGATGAATGGACAAAGAAGAAGTGGTATATGGACAGATCGGAGTATCAGTCACAAAAAAAATAAAACAATGGCATATGCAGCACCACAGATGAGCCTAGAGATAATCACACAATGTGAAGTAAGTCAGAATGCGAAAGACAAATGCCCTATGATGTCCCTTATGTTATCTGAAAATTCATAAAAATGAACATATTTCCTAGAGAAAGGCAATCTCAGATTGAGAAGACAAACTTATGGTTAAGCCATAGAAAAGGTGTGAGGAATGGATAAATTAGGATATTGGGGTTAACACACATATATTAATACATATAAAATATATAATCCCCAAAGACCTATGGAATACCAAAAGTGGTCTACTCAACACTCTGTAACAACCTACATGGGAAAGGACCCAAAGATCAACAGATATATATGTATATGTGTAAATGAACAAGATTCTGTACACCTAGAAAAAAAGACATTTTTCAATCAAATTTGCTCTGATAAAAACTACAACTTAAAGACACAAACAAGAATTACGGAGGCTAAAACTTACGGGGGTTTGTCCTGGCACATTCCACTCTAATCTGCAACCTAAAAGCACAACTTGCAGCAAGGTTCTGTTTGCCTAGCAAGCAGAGTTGGCAACATGGAAATGCTGCCACCCTAAGGCTGTTTCCTCAAACAGCAGCTTTAAATCTACTGCTAATGGTCACTAATATTCACAAGGACTGCAGGGCTGTAAATGACTCATACCCTCAAAAAATGTCCTGGGGTAGGGAATGGCCAAAAAAATCGAAACGTGGCAAATTTTTCAAGAAGGCAATTTGAAGTTGTAACTTTAGCTCCATCTTAAAAAAAAATGAAAAGAACATTGATAAACGCAAAACATCAGGAATTATGAGACGCATGCAAATCCAATCTACACAAAGCTATCACCTCACACCAGTCAGAATGACCATCAGCAAAATGTCAACAAACAGAGCATTAACCAAGATGGCGGAGTAGAAGGACGTGCTCTCACTCCCTCTTGCGAGAGCACCAGAATCACAACTGGCTGCTGGACAATCACTGACAGGAAGACCCTGGACTACACCAAGGAGGATACCGCACGTCCAAGGACAGAGGAGAAGCCACAGTGAGACGGTAGGAGGGCACAATCAGAGTAAAATCAAATCCCATAACTGCTGGGTGGGTGACTCACAGACTGGCGAACACTTATACCACAGAAGTCCACCCACTGGAGTGAAGGTTCTGAGCCCCACGTCAGGCTTCCCAACCTGGGGGTCCTGCAACGGGAGGAGGAATTCCTAGAGAATCAGACTTTGAAGCCTAGTGGGAATTGACTGCAGGACTCCTACAGGACTGGGGGAAACAGAGACCCCACTCTTGGAGGGCACACACAAAGTAGTGTGCGCATCGGGACCCAGGGGAAGGAGCAGTGACCCTGGGGGAGACTGAACCAGACCTACCTGCTGGTGTTTGGGGGTCTCCTGCAGAGGCGGGGCGTGGCTCTGTTTCACCGTGGGGACAAGGACACTGGCAGCGGAGGTTCTGGGAAGTGCTCCTTGGCGTGAGCCCTCCCAGAGTCTGCCATTAACCCCACCAAAGAGCCCAGGTAGGCTCCAGTGTTGGGTTGCCTCAGGCAAAACAACCAACAGGGAGGGAACCCAGCCCCACCCATCAACAGTCAAGTGGATTAAAGTTTTACTGAGCTCTGACCGCCACAGCAACAGTCAGCTCTACCCACCACCAGAGCCTCCCATCAAGCCTCTTAGATAGCCTCAACCACCAGAGGGCAGACAGCAGAAACAAGAAAAACGACAATCCTGCAGCCTGTGGACCAAAAACCACAGTTACAGAAAGATAGACAAGATGAAAAGGCAGAGGGCTATGTACCAGATGAAGGAACAAGAAAAAACCCCAGAAAAACAACTAAATGAAGTGGAGATAGGCAACCTTCCAGAAAAAGAATTCAGAATAATGATAGTGAAGATGATCCAGGACCTCGGAATAAGAATGGAGGCAAAGATTGAGAAGATGCAAGAAATGATTAACAAAGACCTAGAAGAATTAAAGAACAAACAAACAGAGATGACCAATACAATAAGTGAAATGAAAACTACGCTAGAAGGAATCAATAGCAGAATAACTGAGGCAGAAGAACGGATAAGTGACCTGGAAGACAGAATGGTGGAATTCACTGCTGCGGAACAGAATAAAGAAAAAAAAAATGAAAAGAAATGAAGACAGCCTAAGAGACCTCTGGGACAACATTAAATGCAACAACATTCGCATTATAGGGGTCCCAGAAGGAGAAGAGAGAGAGAAAGGACCAGAGAAAATATTTGAAGAGATTATAGTCGAAAACTTCCCTAACATGGGAAAGGAAATAGCCACCCAAGTCCAGGAAGCGCAGAGAGTCCCATACAGGATAAACCCAAGGAGAAACACGCCGAGACACATAGTAATCAAAGTGGCAAAAATTAAAGACAAAGAAAAATTATTGAAAGCAGCAAGGGAAAAACGACAAATAACATACAAGGGAACTCCCATAAGGTTAACAGCTGATTTCTCAGCAGAAACTCTACAAGCCAGAAGGGAGTGGCATGATATACTTAAAGTGATGAAAGGGAAGAACCTACAACCAAGATTACTCTACCCGGCAAGGATCTCATCTAGATTTGATGGAGAAATCAAAAGCTTTACAGACAAGCAAAAGCTACGAGAATTCAGCACCACCAAACCAGCTCTACAACAAATGCTAAAGGAACTTCTCTAAGTGGGAAACACAAGAGAAGAAAAGGACCTACAAAAACAAACCCAAAACAATTAAGAAAATGGTCATAGGAACATACATATCGATAATTACCTTAAACGTGAATGGATTAAATGCCCCAACCAAAAGACATAGACTGGCTGAATGGATACAAAAACAAGACCCATATATATGCTATCTACAAGAGACCCACTTTAGACCTAGGGACACATACAGACTGAAAGTGAGGCGATGGAAAAGGATATTCCATGCAAATGGAAATCAAAAGAAAGCTGGAGTAGCTATACTCATATCAGATAAAATAGACTTTAAAATAAAGAATGTTACAAGAGACAAGGAAGGACACTACATAATGATCCAGGGATCAATCCAAGAAGAAGATATAACAATTATAAATATATATGCACCCAACATAGGAGCACCTCAATACATAAGGCAACTGCTAACAGCTATAAAAGAGGAAATCGACAGTAACACAATAATAGTGGGGGACTTTAACACTTCACTTACACCAATGGACAGATCATCCAAAATGAAAATAAATAAGGAAACAGAAGCTTTAAATGACACAATAGACCAGATAGATTTAATTGATATATATAGGACATTCCATCCAAAAACAGCAGATTACACATTCTTCTCAAGTGCGCACGGAACATTCTCCAGGATAGATCACATCTTGGGTCACAAATCAAGCCTCAGTAAATTTAAGAAAATTGAAATCATACCAAGCATCTTTTCTGACCACAACGCTATGAGATTAGAAATGAATTACAGGGAAAAAAACGTAAAAAAGACAAACACATGGAGGCTAAACAATACGTTACTAAATAACCAAAAGATCACTGAAGAAATCAAAGAGGAAATAAAAAAATACCTAGAGACAAATGACAATGAAAACACGACGACCCAAAACCTATGGGATGCAGCAAAAGCGGTTCTAAGAGGGAAGTTTATAGCTATACAAGCCTACCTAAAGAAACAAGAAAAATCTCAAGTAAACAATCTAACCTTACACCTAAAGAAACTAGAGAAAGAAGAACAAACAAAACCCAAAGTTAGCAGAAGGAAAGAAATCATAAAGATCAGAGCAGAAATAAATGAGATAGAAACAAAGAAAACAATAGCAAAGATCAATAAAACTAAAAGCTGGTTCTTTGAGAAGATAAACAAAATTGATAAGCCATTAGCCAGACTCATCAAGAAAAAGAGGGAGAGGACTCAAATCAATAAAATCAGAAATGAAAAAGGAGAAGTTACAACAGACACTGCAGAAATACAAAACATCCTAAGAGACTACTATAAGCAACTTTATGCCAATAAAATGGACAACCTGGAAGAAATGGACAAATTCTTAGAAAGGTATAACCTTCCAAGACTGAATCAGGAAGAAACAGAAAATATGAACAGACCAATCACAAGTAATGAAATTGAAAATGTGATTAAAAATCTTCCAACAAACAAAAGTCCAGGACCAGATGGCTTCACAGGTGAATTCTATCAAACATTTAGAGAAGAGCTAACACCCATCCTTCTCAAACTCTTCCAAAAAATTGCAGAGGAAGGAACACTTCCAAACTCATTCTATGAGGCCACCATCACCCTGATACCAAAACCAGACAAAGACACTACAAAAAAAGAAAATTACAGACCAATATCACTGATGAATATAGATGCAAAAATCCTCAACAAAATACTAGCAAACAGAATCCAACAACACATTAAAAGGATCATACACCACGATCAAGTGGGATTTATCCCAGGGATGCAAGGATTCTTCAATATACGCAAATCAATCAATGTGATACACCATATTAACAAATTGAAGAAGAAAAACCATATGATCATCTCAATAGATGCAGAAAAAGCTTTTGACAAAATTCAACACCCATTTATGATAAAAACTCTCCAGAAAGTGGGCATAGAGGGAACCTACCTCAACATAATAAAGGCCATATATGACAAACCCACAGCAAACATCATTCTCAATGGTGAAAAACTGAAAGCATTTCCTCTAAGATCAGGAACGAGACAAGGATGTCCACTCTCACCACTATTATTCAACATAGTTCTGGAAGTCCTAGCCACGGCAATCAGAGAAGAAAAAGAAATAAAAGGAATACAAATTGGAAAAGAGGAAGTAAAACTGTCACTGTTTGCGGATGACATGATACTATACATAGAGAATCCTAAAACTGCCACCAGAAAACTGCTAGAGCTAATTAATGAATATGGTAAAGTTGCAGGATACAAAATTAATGCACAGAAATCTCTTGCATTCCTATACACTAATGATGAAAAATCTGAAAGAGAAATTATGGAAACACTCCCATTTACCATTGCAACAAAAAGAATAAAATACCTAGGAATAAACCTACCTAGGGAGACAAGAGACCTGTATGCAGAAAACTATAAGACACTGATGAAAGAAATTAAAGATGATACCAACAGATGGAGAGATATACCATGTTCTTGGATTGGAAGAATCAACATTGTGAAAATGAGTATACTACCCAAAGCAATCTACAGATTCAATGCAATCCCTATCAAATTACCAATGGCATTTTTTACGGAGCTAGAACAAATCATCTTAAAATTTGTATGGAGACACAAAAGACCCCGAATAGCCAAAGCAGTCTTGAGGCAAAAAAATGGAGCTGGAGGAATCAGACTCCCTGACTTCAGACTATACTACAAAGCTACAGTAATCAAGACAATATGGTACTGGCACAGAAACAGAAACATAGATCAATGGAACAAGATAGAAAGCCCAGAGATTAACCCACGCACCTATGGTCAACTAATCTATGACAAAGGAGGCAAAGATATACAATGGAGAAAAGACAGTCTCTTCAATAAGTGGTGCTGGGAAAACTGGACAGCTACATGTAAAAGAATGAAATTAGAATACTCCCTAACACCATACACAAAAATAAACTCAAAATGGATTAGAGACCTAAATATAAGACTGGACACTATAAAACTCTTAGAGGAAAACATAGGAAGAACACTCTTTGACATAAATCACAGCAAGATCTTTTTTGATCCACCTCCTAGAGTAATGGAAATAAAAACAAAAATAAACAAGTGGGACCTAATGAAACTTCAAAGCTTTTGCACAGCAAAGGAAACCATAAACAAGACGAAAAGACAACCCTCAGAATGGGAGAAAATATTTGCAAATGAATCAACGGACAAAGGATTAATCTCCAAAATATATAAACAGCTCATTCAGCTCAATATCAAAGAAACAAACACCCCAATCCAAAAATGGGCAGAAGACCTAAATAGACATTTCTCCAAAGAAGACATACAGACGGCCACGAAGCACCTGAAAAGATGCTCAACATCACTAATTATTAGAGAAATGCAAATCAAAACTACAATGAGGTATCACCTCACTCCTGTTAGAATGGGGATCATCAGAAAATCTACAAACAACAAATGCTGGAGAGGGTGTGGAGAAAAGGGAACCCTCTTGCACTGTTGGTGGGAATGTAAATTGATACAGCCACTCTGGAGAACAATATGGAGGTTCCTTAAAAAACTAAAAATAGAATTACCATATGACCCAGCAGTCCCACTACTGGGCATATACCCAGAGAAAACCGTAATTCAAAAAGACACATGCACCCGAATGTTCATTGCAGCACTATTTACAATAGCCAGGTCATGGAAGCAACCTAAATGCCCATCAACAGAGGAATGGATAAAGAAGATGTGGTACATATATACAATGGAATATTACTCAGCCATAAAAAGGAACGAAATTGAGTCATTTGTTGAGACGTGGATGGATCTGGAGACTGTCATACGGAGTGAAGTGGGTCAGAAAGAGAAAAACAAATATCATATATTAATGCATGTATGTGGAACCTAGAAAAATGGTACAGATGAGCCAGTTTGCAGGGCAGAAGTTGAGACACAGATGTAGAGAATGGACATATGGACACCAAGGGGGGAAAACTGCGGTGAGGTGGGGATGGTGGTGTGCTGAATTGGGCGATTGGGATTGACATGTATACACTGATATGTATAAAGTTGATGCCTAATAAGAACCTGCAGTATAAAAAAACAAACAAAACAACTAATACTAAACTTTCATTGGGTTATTTGTATGGAAATATGTTAATATAAATGTTTCAGACATTACATGAAATTCCTAAAAATCTTATATATGTATTTGTATGGAAATATGTATGGAAATATGTTAATATAAATGTTTCAGACATTACATGAAATTTCTAAAAATCTTATATTTGTATTTGTATGGAAATATGTATGGAAATATGTTAATATAAATGTTTCAGACATTACATGAAATTTCTAAAAATCTTATATGTTCTGGTATAATGTTATAAGTAATAATCCTAGTTATTACTTTAAAATGTATATCTCAGAAATAACTAATTTTCTTGTCAACTGCATTATTATGAACTTTCATCAAATCTTTTACCGTGGTCATTTTTAAGTCTTTTGTCATTTACAGACAGTTCTGGGTGTACTCTGATGATTTTGCAAATATGTTCCTATAAAAGGGTTTCATCTTCAAGAAATTCATGGAAAAGACTCTGACAAGTACAGGTTTCTGGTAACTGACTGTACTGCTGAACTGAATGAATAAGCATTTTCAGAACTCTGATGAAAAACTGATGAACTCATAAAAGTGCTAACAAAAGATCAAGATGAAAAAAAAAACAATTAATTACATGGGACTGAGTGAACTGATGAGGATGAGTATAATTTTTGTGACTTTCTGTCTGAATTAAAAAAAAAAAAAAATCCCACAAGGACTCAGAGGCAAAGAATATACAAATCAATTTTCACTGCAAAGTAAAGGAGCTGTTACAGTGGAGGATTACTGGACTGAATGTCAATATTATGACATAGTATGAGTGTGTTTCATGTTTGGTAATTGCAATCATTGTTGCTTTTGTTGTGGTCATCCATGTACAATGCTTGGTGTCAGTCTATTTATCTCTTGTAAAAATAAAATACAGTGTGTGTGTGTGAAAAAAAAAAAAAAAAAAAAAAAAAAAAGAAAGGACCAGAGAAAATATTTGAAGAGATTATAGTCGAAAACTTCCCTAACATGGGAAAGGAAATAGCCACCCAAGTCCAGGAAGCGCAGAGAGTCCCATACAGGATAAACCCAAGGAGAAACACGCCGAGACACATAGTAATCAAAGTGGCAAAAATTAAAGACAAAGAAAAATTATTGAAAGCAGCAAGGGAAAAACGACAAATAACATACAAGGGAACTCCCATAAGGTTAACAGCTGATTTCTCAGCAGAAACTCTACAAGCCAGAAGGGAGTGTCATGATATACTTAAAGTGATGAAAGGGAAGAACCTACAACCAAGATTACTCTACCCGGCAAGGATCTCATCTAGATTTGATGGAGAAATCAAAAGCTTTACAGACAAGCAAAAGCTACGAGAATTCAGCACCACCAAACCAGCTCTACAACAAATGCTAAAGGAACTTCTCTAAGTGGGAAACACAAGAGAAGAAAAGGACCTACAAAAACAAACCCAAAACAATTAAGAAAATGGTCATAGGAACATACATATCGATAATTACCTTAAACGTGAATGGATTAAATGCCCCAACCAAAAGACATAGACTGGCTGAATGGATACAAAAACAAGACCCATATATATGCTATCTACAAGAGACCCACTTTAGACCTAGGGACACATACAGACTGAAAGTGAGGCGATGGAAAAGGATATTCCATGCAAATGGAAATCAAAAGAAAGCTGGAGTAGCTATACTCATATCAGATAAAATAGACTTTAAAATAAAGAATGTTACAAGAGACAAGGAAGGACACTACATAATGATCAAGGGATCAATCCAAGAAGAAGATATAACAATTATAAATATATATGCACCCAACATAGGAGCACCTCAATACATAAGGCAACTGCTAACAGCTATAAAAGAGGAGATCGACAGTAACACAATCATAGTGGGGGACTTTAACACCTCACTTCCACCAATGGACAGATCATCCAAAATGAAAATGAATAAGGAAACAGAAGCTTTAAATGACACAACAGACCAGTTAGATTTAACTGGTATATATAGGACATTCCATCCAAAACCAGCAGATTACACGTTCTTCTCAAGTGCGCACGGAACATTCTCCAGGATAGATCACATCTTGGGTCACAAATCAAGCCTCAGTAAATTTAAGAAAATTGAAATCATATCAAGCATCTTTTCGGACCACAACGCTATGAGATTAGAAATGAATTACAGGGAAAAAAACGTAAAACAGACAAACACGTGGAGGCTAAACAATACGTTACTAAATAACCAAGAGATCACTGAAGAAATCAGAGAGGAAATCAAAAAATACCTAGAGACAAATGACAATGAAAACACGACGACCCAAAACCTATGGGATGCAGCAAAAGCAGTTCTAAGAGGGAAGTTGATAGCTATACAAGCCTATCTCAGGAAACAAGAAAAATCTCAAGTAAACAATCTAACCTTACACCTAAAGAAACTAGAGAAAGAAGAACAAACAAAACCCAAAGTTAGCAGAAGGAAAGAAATCATAAAGATCAGAGCAGAAATAAATGAAATAGAAACAAAGAAAACAATAGCAAAGATCAATAAAACTAAAAGTTGGTTCTTTGAGAAGATAAACAAAATTGATAAGCCATTAGCCCAGACTCATCAAGAAAAAGAGGGAGAGGACTCAAATCAATAAAATCAGAAATGAAAAAGGAGAAGTTACAACAGACACCGCAGAAATACAAAGCATCCTAAGAGACTACTACGAGCAACTTTACGCCAATAAAATGGACAACCTGGAAGAAATGGACACATTTTTAGAAAGGTATAACCTTCCAAGACTGAACCAGGAAGAAACAGAAAATATGAACAGACCAATCACAAGTAATGAAATTGAAACTGTGATTAAAAATCTTCCAACAAACCAAAGTCCAGGACCAGATGGCTTCACAGGTGAATTCTATCAAACATTTAGAGAAGAGCTAAGACCTATCCTTCTCAAACTCTTCCAAAAATTGCAGAGGAAGGAACACTCCCAAACTCATTCTATGAGGCCACCATCACCCTGATACCAAAACCAGACAAAGACACTACAAAAAAAGAAAATTACAGACCAATATCACTGATGAATATAGATGCAAAAATCCTCAACAAAACACTAGCAAACAGAATCCAACAACACATTAAAAGGATCATACACCACGATCAAGTGGGATTTATCCCAGGGATGCAAGGATTCGTCAATATACGCAAATCAATCAATGTGATACACCATCTTAACAAATTGAAGAATAAAAACCATATGATCATCTCAATAGATGCAGAAAAAGCTTTTGACAAAATTCAACACCCATTTATGATAAAAACTCTCCAGAAAGTGGGCATAGAGGGAACCTACCTCAACATAATAAAGGCCATATATGACAAACCCACAGCAAACATCATTCTCAAAGGTGAAAAACTGAAAGCATTTCCTCTAAGATCAGGAACGAGACAAGGATGTCCACTCTCACCGCTATTATTCAACATAGTTCTGGAAGTCCTATGCACGGCAATCAGAGAAGAAAAAGAAATAAAAGGAATACAAATTGGAAAAGAGGAGGTAAAACTGTCACTGTTTGCGGATGACATGATACTATACATAGAGAATCCTAAAACTGCCACCAGAAAACTGCTAGAGCTAATGAATGAATATGGTAAAGTTGCAGGATACAAAATGAATGCACAGAAATCTCTTGCATTCCTATACACTAATGATGAAAAATCTGAAAGAGAAATTATGGAAACACTCCCATTTACCATTGCAACAAAAAGAATAAAATACCTAGGAGTAAACCTACCTAGGGAGACAAAAGACCTGTATGCAGAAAACTATAAGACACTGATGAAAGAAATTAAAGATGATACCAACAGATGGAGAGATATACCATGTTCTTGGATTGGAAGAATCAACATTGTGATAATGAGTATACTACCCAAAGCAATATACAGATTCAACGCAATCCCTATCAAATTACCAATGGCATTTTTTACGGAGCTAGAACAAATCATCTTAAAACTTGTATGGAGTCACAAAAGACCCCGAATAGCCAAAGCAGTCTTGAGGGAAAAAAATGGAGCTGGAGGAATCAGACTCCCTGACTTCAGACTATACTACAAAGCTACAGTAATCAAGACAATATGGTACTGGCACAAAAACAGAAACATAGATCAATGGAACAAGATAGCAAGCCCACAGATTAACCCACGCACCTATGGTCAACTAATCTATGACAAAGGAGGCAAAGATATACAATGGAGAAAAGACAGTCTCTTCAATAAGTGGTGCTGGGAAAACTGGACAGCTACATGCAAAAGAATGAAATTAGAATACTCCCTAACACCATACACAAAAATAAACTCAAAATGGATTAGAGACCTAAATATAAGACTGGACACTATAAAACCCTTAGAGGAAAACATAGGAAGAACACTCTTTGACATAAATCACAGCAAGATCTTTTTTGATCCACCTCCTAGAGTAATGGAAATAAAAACAAAAATAAACAAATGGGACCTAATGAAACCTCAAAGCTTTTGCACAGCAAAGGAAACCATAAACAAGACGAAAAGACAACCCTCGGAATGGGAGAAAATATTTGCAAACGAATCAACGGACAAAGGATTAATCTCCAAAATATATAAACAGCTCATTCAGCTCAATATTAAAGAAACAAACACCCCAATCCAAAAATGGGCAGAAGACCTAAGTAGACATTTCTCCAAAGAAGACATACAGACGGCCACGAAGCACATGAAAAGATGCTCAACATCGCTAATTATTAGAGAAATGCAAATCAAAACTACGATGAGGTATCACCTCACTCCTGTTAGAATGGGCATCATCAGAAAATCTACAAACAACAAATGCTGGAGAGGGTGTGGAGAAAAGGGAACCCTCTTGCACTGTTGGTGGGAATGTAAATTGATACAGCCACTATGGAGAACAATATGGAGGTTCCTTAAAAAACTAAAAATAGAATTACCATATGACCCAGCAATCCCACTACTGAGCATATACCCAGAGAAAACCGTAATTCAAAAAGACACATGCACCCGAATGTTCATTGCAGCACTATTTACAATAGCCAGGTCATGGAAGCAACCTAAATGCCCATCAACAGACGAATGGATAAAGAAGTTGTGGTACATATATACAATGGAATATTACTCAGCCATAAAAAGGAACGAAATTGAGTCATTTGTTGAGAAGTGGATGGATCTAGAGACTGTCATACAGAGTGAAGTAAGTCACAAAGAGAAAAACAAATATCGTATATTAATGCATGTATGTGGAACCCAGAAAAATGGTACAGATGAGCCGGTTTGCAGGGCAGAAGTTGAGACACAGATGTAGAGAATGGACATATGGACACCAAGGGGGGAAAACTGCGGTGGGGTGGGGATGGTGGTGTGCTGAATTGGGCGATTGGGATTGACATGTATACACTGATGTGTATAAAATTGATGCCTAATAAGAACCTGCAGTATAAAAAAACAAACAAACAAAACAACTAATACTAAACTTTCATTGGGTTATTTGTATGGAAATAGGTTAATATAAATGTTTCAGACATTACATGAAATTTCTAAAAATCTTATATTTGTATTTGTATGGAAATATGTATGGAAATATGTTAATATAAATGTTTCAGACATTACATGAAATTTCTAAAAATCTTATATGTTCTGGTATAATGTTATAAGTAATAATCCTAGTTATTACTTTAAAATGTATATCTCAGAAATAACTAATTTTCTTGTCAACTGCATTATTATGAACTTTCATCAAATCTTTAACTGTGGTCATTTTTAAGTCTTTTCTCATTTACAGACAGTTCTGGGTGTACTCTGATGCTTTGGCAAATATGTTCCTATTAAAGGGTTTCATCTTCAAGAAATTCATGGAAAAGACTCTGACAAGTACAAGTTTCTGGTAACTGACTGCACTGCTGAACTGAATGAATAAGCATTTTCAGAACTCTAATGAAAAACTGATGAACTCAAAAAAGTGCTAACAAAAGATCAAGATGAAAACAAAAATTTAATTACATGGGACTGAGTGAACTGATGAGGATGAGTATAATTTTTGTGACTTTCTGTCTGAATTAAAAAAAAATCCCACAAGGACTCAGAGGCAAAGAATATACAAATCAATTTTCACTGCAAAGTAAAGGAGCTGTTACAGTGGAGGATTACTGGACTGAATGTCAATATTATGACATAGTATGAGTGTGTTTCAGGTTTGGTAACTGCAATCATTGTTGCTTTTGTTGTGGTCATCCATGTACAATGCTTAGTGTCAGTCTATTTATCTCTTGTAAAAATAAAATACACTGTGTGTGTGTGAAAAAAAATGTCAACAAACAATAGGTGCTGAAGCAGTTGTGGAGAAAAGCGTAACCTCTCGGTCTAAGTGGGATGTAAACTGGTAATGGCCAAATAATAAGAACAGGACGGCAGTGCGTTTAAAGGTAAAAACTGAGTCACCATATGATCTGGAAGGCCCACTATTGGGCCTGTCACCTGTGAAAGCCAGAATCAAAAAGGCACGGGATGGAAAACCGTGTATTGCAGCAGTACTTACAATAGCCAAAACATGGAAGCAAACAAAATGTCCATCAACAGATAAATGGACAAAGAAGAAGTGGTACACATACCGAATGGAAGAGTAGCCTCGGGAAAAAAATGAACAATGCCGTTTTCAGGACTACACATGAGCCTAGAAATAATCATATTAGCTTAAGTAAGTCAAGAGGGAATGACAAATATCCTATGATATCATGTATACATGTTATCCTAAGATTGCTACCAATGAACATATTTCCACAGAAAAAGACACTCACAGACTTATAAAACAAACTAAGGGTTAGCCAAAATGAAAGGTGGGAGGATGGATAAATAAGGACTATGGGGTAACATAGATATAGTAATGTATGTTAAATGTATATAAACATATAACATATAAACTCTATGAATTATTTAGTCACCAATACATATAAAATATATAATGACAAAACACCTACCAAATACCAAGGGAGGTCTACTCAACATTCTGTAATAACATACAAGGTAACAGAATCCGAAGATGAACAGACATACGTATGAATCATTGAGCAGATTCTGTACAGCCAGAAAACCACAACACTCCGATAAGAAATAGAAATTAAATTTAAAAAGCAAACATAAGTAAGGCGACATAAAGTTCTGGGGGCTTGTCCCAGCACATTCCACTCTAATATACAACCTTGGAACTCTACCTCCAGGAAGATTCTTTTGCACTAGTAACAAGAGCTGAGAACGTAATAATGCTGCTGCCTTGTGGCTGTATCCCACAACAGCAGCTTTAAACCAAGTGCTAATGGTTGCTTAATAGTCACAAGGACTGCAGGGCTGTAAATGACACCTGTCCTCAAAAAATGCCCTGGGATAGGGAATAGGCAAGAAAATTCAACACCTGACAAATTTTTCAAGAAGTCAATAGGAAGAGGGAGGTTGTAATCACTCTTTAAAAAAAAAAGGAAAAGAAAAAAAAGGAGATGCCTAAAGCTCAGTATAAGGAATTATTAGCCACATGCAAAGGCAACGTGAAAAAGGTTTCAGCTCACACCAGTCAAATGACCATCAGCAAAAAGTCTACAAACTATAAATGCTGAAGGGGTTTTAGAGACCTCTCATGCTTCTAGCTGCTGGTGGGATGTAAAGTGGTAACAGCACTAACGAAAACTGAATGGAGCTGCTTTAAAAGGTAAAAATTGAGCTACCATATGATGCAGCAGGGCACGTTTTGGGCCTATAACCTAAGACCACCAGAATCGGAAAGACAGAGGCAGGCAAATGTGCACTGCAGCAATACTGAAATAGCCAACACATGGAAGCAAAAAAAAGTTCCATAAACAGAAGAATGGACAAAGAAGAAGTGGTATATGGACAGAATGGAATAGTAGTAGCCTTGGGAAAAAAATGAACAATGCCGTTTTCAGGACTACAAATGAGCCTAGAAATAATCATATAAGGTTAAGTAAGTCAAAAAGGTATGACAAATATCCTATGATATCATGCGTACATGTTATCCTAAGATTGCTACCAATGAACATATGTCTACAGAAAAAGACAATCACAGATTTACAAAACAAACTAATGGTTAGCCAAAATGAAAGGTGGGAGGATGGATAAATTAGGACTATGGGGCTAACATACATATACTAATGTATATTAAATGTATATAAACATATAACATATAAACTATATGAATTATATAGTCGCCAATACATATAAAATATATAGTGACAAAACACCTACCAAATACCAAGGGAGGTCTACTCAACATTCTGTAATAACATACAAGGTAACAGGATCCGAAGATGAACAGACATCTGTATGAATCATTGAGCAGATTCTGTACAGCCAGAAAACCACAACACTCTAATCAAATTTACTCCGATAAGAAATAGAAATTAAATTTAAAAAACAAACATAAGTAAGGTGACATAAACTTCTGGGGGCTTGTCCCAGCACATTCCACTCTAATTTACAACCTTGGAACACTACCTCCAGGAAGACTCTTTTGCACTAGTAACAAGAGTTGAGAACATAATAATGCTGCCGCCTTGTGGCTGTTTCCCATAACAGCAGCTTTAAACCAAGTGCTAATGGTTGCTTAATAGGCACAAGGACTGCAGGGCTATAAATGACACCTGTCCCCAAAAAATGCCCTGGCGTAGGGAATAGGCAAGAAAATTCAACACATGACAAATGTTTCAAGAAGTCAATATGAAGAGGGAAGTTTTAGTCACTCTTTAAATAAAAAAGGAAAAGGACAAAAAAGGACATGCCTAAAGCTCAGTATAAGGAATTATTAGCCACATGCAAATCCAACTTCCAAAAAGGTTTCAGCTTACACCAGTCAAATGACCATCAGCAAAAAGTCTACAAACTATAAATGCTGAAGGGCTTTTAGAGAACTCTGTACCTTCTAGCTGCTGGTGGAATGTAAAATGGTAACAGCACTAACGAAAACTGAACGGAGCTGCTTTAAAAGGTAAAAATTAAGCTACCATATGATGCTGCAGGGCACCTTTTGGGCCTATAACCTAAGACCACAAGAATCGGAAAGACAGAGGCAGGCAAATGGTACTGCAGCAATATTGAAATTGCCAAGACATGGAAGCAAAAAAAAGGTCCATAATCAGATGAATGGACAAAGAAGAAGTGGTATATGGACAGATCGGAGTATCAGTCACAAAAAAAATAAAACAATGGCATATGCAGCACCACAGATGAGCCTAGAGATAATCACACAATGTGAAGTAAGTCAGAATGCGAAAGACAAATGCCCTATGATGTCCCTTATGTTATCTGAAAATTCATAAAAATGAACATATTTCCTAGAGAAAGGCAATCTCAGATTGAGAAGACAAACTTATGGTTAAGCCATAGAAAAGGTGTGAGGAATGGATAAATTAGGATATTGGGGTTAACACACATATATTAATACATATAAAATATATAATCCCCAAAGACCTATGGAATACCAAAAGTGGTCTACTCAACACTCTGTAACAACCTACATGGGAAAGGACCCAAAGATCAACAGATATATATGTATATGTGTAAATGAACAAGATTCTGTACACCTAGAAAAAAAGACATTTTTCAATCAAATTTGCTCTGATAAAAACTACAACTTAAAGACACAAACAAGAATTACGGAGGCTAAAACTTACGGGGGTTTGTCCTGGCACATTCCACTCTAATCTGCAACCTAAAAGCACAACTTGCAGCAAGGTTCTGTTTGCCTAGCAAGCAGAGTTGGCAACATGGAAATGCTGCCACCCTAAGGCTGTTTCCTCAAACAGCAGCTTTAAATCTACTGCTAATGGTCACTAATATTCACAAGGACTGCAGGGCTGTAAATGACTCATACCCTCAAAAAATGTCCTGGGGTAGGGAATGGCCAAAAAAATCGAAACGTGGCAAATTTTTCAAGAAGGCAATTTGAAGTTGTAACTTTAGCTCCATCTTAAAAAAAAATGAAAAGAACATTGATAAACGCAAAACATCAGGAATTATGAGACGCATGCAAATCCAATCTACACAAAGCTATCACCTCACACCAGTCAGAATGACCATCAGCAAAATGTCAACAAACAGAGCATTAACCAAGATGGCGGAGTAGAAGGACGTGCTCTCACTCCCTCTTGCGAGAGCACCAGAATCACAACTGGCTGCTGGACAATCACTGACAGGAAGACCCTGGACTACACCAAGGAGGATACCGCACGTCCAAGGACAGAGGAGAAGCCACAGTGAGACGGTAGGAGGGCGCAATCAGAGTAAAATCAAATCCCATAACTGCTGGGTGGGTGACTCACAGACTGGCGAACACTTATACCACAGAAGTCCACCCACTGGAGTGAAGGTTCTGAGCCCCACGTCAGGCTTCCCAACCTGGGGGTCCTGCAACGGGAGGAGGAATTCCTAGAGAATCAGACTTTGAAGCCTAGTGGGAATTGACTGCAGGACTCCTACAGGACTGGGGGAAACAGAGACCCCACTCTTGGAGGGCACACACAAAGTAGTGTGCGCATCGGGACCCAGGGGAAGGAGCAGTGACCCTGGGGGAGACTGAACCAGACCTACCTGCTGGTGTTTGGGGGTCTCCTGCAGAGGCGGGGCGTGGCTCTGTTTCACCGTGGGGACAAGGACACTGGCAGCGGAGGTTCTGGGAAGTGCTCCTTGGCGTGAGCCCTCCCAGAGTCTGCCATTAACCCCACCAAAGAGCCCAGGTAGGCTCCAGTGTTGGGTTGCCTCAGGCAAAACAACCAACAGGGAGGGAACCCAGCCCCACCCATCAACAGTCAAGTGGATTAAAGTTTTACTGAGCTCTGACCGCCACAGCAACAGTCAGCTCTACCCACCACCAGAGCCTCCCATCAAGCCTCTTAGATAGCCTCAACCACCAGAGGGCAGACAGCAGAAACAAGAAAAACGACAATCCTGCAGCCTGTGGACCAAAAACCACAGTTACAGAAAGATAGACAAGATGAAAAGGCAGAGGGCTATGTACCAGATGAAGGAACAAGAAAAAACCCCAGAAAAACAACTAAATGAAGTGGAGATAGGCAACCTTCCAGAAAAAGAATTCAGAATAATGATAGTGAAGATGATCCAGGACCTCGGAATAAGAATGGAGGCAAAGATTGAGAAGATGCAAGAAATGATTAACAAAGACCTAGAAGAATTAAAGAACAAACAAACAGAGATGACCAATACAATAAGTGAAATGAAAACTACGCTAGAAGGAATCAATAGCAGAATAACTGAGGCAGAAGAACGGATAAGTGACCTGGAAGACAGAATGGTGGAATTCACTGCTGCGGAACAGAATAAAGAAAAAAAAAATGAAAAGAAATGAAGACAGCCTAAGAGACCTCTGGGACAACATTAAATGCAACAACATTCGCATTATAGGGGTCCCAGAAGGAGAAGAGAGAGAGAAAGGACCAGAGAAAATATTTGAAGAGATTATAGTCGAAAACTTCCCTAACATGGGAAAGGAAATAGCCACCCAAGTCCAGGAAGCGCAGAGAGTCCCATACAGGATAAACCCAAGGAGAAACACGCCGAGACACATAGTAATCAAAGTGGCAAAAATTAAAGACAAAGAAAAATTATTGAAAGCAGCAAGGGAAAAACGACAAATAACATACAAGGGAACTCCCATAAGGTTAACAGCTGATTTCTCAGCAGAAACTCTACAAGCCAGAAGGGAGTGGCATGATATACTTAAAGTGATGAAAGGGAAGAACCTACAACCAAGATTACTCTACCCGGCAAGGATCTCATCTAGATTTGATGGAGAAATCAAAAGCTTTACAGACAAGCAAAAGCTACGAGAATTCAGCACCACCAAACCAGCTCTACAACAAATGCTAAAGGAACTTCTCTAAGTGGGAAACACAAGAGAAGAAAAGGACCTACAAAAACAAACCCAAAACAATTAAGAAAATGGTCATAGGAACATACATATCGATAATTACCTTAAACGTGAATGGATTAAATGCCCCAACCAAAAGACATAGACTGGCTGAATGGATACAAAAACAAGACCCATATATATGCTATCTACAAGAGACCCACTTTAGACCTAGGGACACATACAGACTGAAAGTGAGGCGATGGAAAAGGATATTCCATGCAAATGGAAATCAAAAGAAAGCTGGAGTAGCTATACTCATATCAGATAAAATAGACTTTAAAATAAAGAATGTTACAAGAGACAAGGAAGGACACTACATAATGATCAAGGGATCAATCCAAGAAGAAGATATAACAATTATAAATATATATGCACCCAACATAGGAGCACCTCAATACATAAGGCAACTGCTAACAGCTATAAAAGAGGAGATCGACAGTAACACAATCATAGTGGGGGACTTTAACACCTCACTTCCACCAATGGACAGATCATCCAAAATGAAAATGAATAAGGAAACAGAAGCTTTAAATGACACAACAGACCAGTTAGATTTAACTGGTATATATAGGACATTCCATCCAAAACCAGCAGATTACACGTTCTTCTCAAGTGCGCACGGAACATTCTCCAGGATAGATCACATCTTGGGTCACAAATCAAGCCTCAGTAAATTTAAGAAAATTGAAATCATATCAAGCATCTTTTCGGACCACAACGCTATGAGATTAGAAATGAATTACAGGGAAAAAAACGTAAAACAGACAAACACGTGGAGGCTAAACAATACGTTACTAAATAACCAAGAGATCACTGAAGAAATCAGAGAGGAAATCAAAAAATACCTAGAGACAAATGACAATGAAAACACGACGACCCAAAACCTATGGGATGCAGCAAAAGCAGTTCTAAGAGGGAAGTTGATAGCTATACAAGCCTATCTCAGGAAACAAGAAAAATCTCAAGTAAACAATCTAACCTTACACCTAAAGAAACTAGAGAAAGAAGAACAAACAAAACCCAAAGTTAGCAGAAGGAAAGAAATCATAAAGATCAGAGCAGAAATAAATGAAATAGAAACAAAGAAAACAATAGCAAAGATCAATAAAACTAAAAGTTGGTTCTTTGAGAAGATAAACAAAATTGATAAGCCATTAGCCCAGACTCATCAAGAAAAAGAGGGAGAGGACTCAAATCAATAAAATCAGAAATGAAAAAGGAGAAGTTACAACAGACACCGCAGAAATACAAAGCATCCTAAGAGACTACTACGAGCAACTTTACGCCAATAAAATGGACAACCTGGAAGAAATGGACACATTTTTAGAAAGGTATAACCTTCCAAGACTGAACCAGGAAGAAACAGAAAATATGAACAGACCAATCACAAGTAATGAAATTGAAACTGTGATTAAAAATCTTCCAACAAACCAAAGTCCAGGACCAGATGGCTTCACAGGTGAATTCTATCAAACATTTAGAGAAGAGCTAAGACCTATCCTTCTCAAACTCTTCCAAAAATTGCAGAGGAAGGAACACTCCCAAACTCATTCTATGAGGCCACCATCACCCTGATACCAAAACCAGACAAAGACACTACAAAAAAAGAAAATTACAGACCAATATCACTGATGAATATAGATGCAAAAATCCTCAACAAAACACTAGCAAACAGAATCCAACAACACATTAAAAGGATCATACACCACGATCAAGTGGGATTTATCCCAGGGATGCAAGGATTCGTCAATATACGCAAATCAATCAATGTGATACACCATCTTAACAAATTGAAGAATAAAAACCATATGATCATCTCAATAGATGCAGAAAAAGCTTTTGACAAAATTCAACACCCATTTATGATAAAAACTCTCCAGAAAGTGGGCATAGAGGGAACCTACCTCAACATAATAAAGGCCATATATGACAAACCCACAGCAAACATCATTCTCAAAGGTGAAAAACTGAAAGCATTTCCTCTAAGATCAGGAACGAGACAAGGATGTCCACTCTCACCGCTATTATTCAACATAGTTCTGGAAGTCCTATGCACGGCAATCAGAGAAGAAAAAGAAATAAAAGGAATACAAATTGGAAAAGAGGAGGTAAAACTGTCACTGTTTGCGGATGACATGATACTATACATAGAGAATCCTAAAACTGCCACCAGAAAACTGCTAGAGCTAATGAATGAATATGGTAAAGTTGCAGGATACAAAATGAATGCACAGAAATCTCTTGCATTCCTATACACTAATGATGAAAAATCTGAAAGAGAAATTATGGAAACACTCCCATTTACCATTGCAACAAAAAGAATAAAATACCTAGGAGTAAACCTACCTAGGGAGACAAAAGACCTGTATGCAGAAAACTATAAGACACTGATGAAAGAAATTAAAGATGATACCAACAGATGGAGAGATATACCATGTTCTTGGATTGGAAGAATCAACATTGTGATAATGAGTATACTACCCAAAGCAATATACAGATTCAACGCAATCCCTATCAAATTACCAATGGCATTTTTTACGGAGCTAGAACAAATCATCTTAAAACTTGTATGGAGTCACAAAAGACCCCGAATAGCCAAAGCAGTCTTGAGGGAAAAAAATGGAGCTGGAGGAATCAGACTCCCTGACTTCAGACTATACTACAAAGCTACAGTAATCAAGACAATATGGTACTGGCACAAAAACAGAAACATAGATCAATGGAACAAGATAGCAAGCCCACAGATTAACCCACGCACCTATGGTCAACTAATCTATGACAAAGGAGGCAAAGATATACAATGGAGAAAAGACAGTCTCTTCAATAAGTGGTGCTGGGAAAACTGGACAGCTACATGCAAAAGAATGAAATTAGAATACTCCCTAACACCATACACAAAAATAAACTCAAAATGGATTAGAGACCTAAATATAAGACTGGACACTATAAAACCCTTAGAGGAAAACATAGGAAGAACACTCTTTGACATAAATCACAGCAAGATCTTTTTTGATCCACCTCCTAGAGTAATGGAAATAAAAACAAAAATAAACAAATGGGACCTAATGAAACCTCAAAGCTTTTGCACAGCAAAGGAAACCATAAACAAGACGAAAAGACAACCCTCGGAATGGGAGAAAATATTTGCAAACGAATCAACGGACAAAGGATTAATCTCCAAAATATATAAACAGCTCATTCAGCTCAATATTAAAGAAACAAACACCCCAATCCAAAAATGGGCAGAAGACCTAAGTAGACATTTCTCCAAAGAAGACATACAGACGGCCACGAAGCACATGAAAAGATGCTCAACATCGCTAATTATTAGAGAAATGCAAATCAAAACTACGATGAGGTATCACCTCACTCCTGTTAGAATGGGCATCATCAGAAAATCTACAAACAACAAATGCTGGAGAGGGTGTGGAGAAAAGGGAACCCTCTTGCACTGTTGGTGGGAATGTAAATTGATACAGCCACTATGGAGAACAATATGGAGGTTCCTTAAAAAACTAAAAATAGAATTACCATATGACCCAGCAATCCCACTACTGAGCATATACCCAGAGAAAACCGTAATTCAAAAAGACACATGCACCCGAATGTTCATTGCAGCACTATTTACAATAGCCAGGTCATGGAAGCAACCTAAATGCCCATCAACAGACGAATGGATAAAGAAGTTGTGGTACATATATACAATGGAATATTACTCAGCCATAAAAAGGAACGAAATTGAGTCATTTGTTGAGAAGTGGATGGATCTAGAGACTGTCATACAGAGTGAAGTAAGTCACAAAGAGAAAAACAAATATCGTATATTAATGCATGTATGTGGAACCCAGAAAAATGGTACAGATGAGCCGGTTTGCAGGGCAGAAGTTGAGACACAGATGTAGAGAATGGACATATGGACACCAAGGGGGGAAAACTGCGGTGGGGTGGGGATGGTGGTGTGCTGAATTGGGCGATTGGGATTGACATGTATACACTGATGTGTATAAAATTGATGCCTAATAAGAACCTGCAGTATAAAAAAACAAACAAACAAAACAACTAATACTAAACTTTCATTGGGTTATTTGTATGGAAATAGGTTAATATAAATGTTTCAGACATTACATGAAATTTCTAAAAATCTTATATTTGTATTTGTATGGAAATATGTATGGAAATATGTTAATATAAATGTTTCAGACATTACATGAAATTTCTAAAAATCTTATATGTTCTGGTATAATGTTATAAGTAATAATCCTAGTTATTACTTTAAAATGTATATCTCAGAAATAACTAATTTTCTTGTCAACTGCATTATTATGAACTTTCATCAAATCTTTAACTGTGGTCATTTTTAAGTCTTTTCTCATTTACAGACAGTTCTGGGTGTACTCTGATGCTTTGGCAAATATGTTCCTATTAAAGGGTTTCATCTTCAAGAAATTCATGGAAAAGACTCTGACAAGTACAAGTTTCTGGTAACTGACTGCACTGCTGAACTGAATGAATAAGCATTTTCAGAACTCTAATGAAAAACTGATGAACTCAAAAAAGTGCTAACAAAAGATCAAGATGAAAACAAAAATTTAATTACATGGGACTGAGTGAACTGATGAGGATGAGTATAATTTTTGTGACTTTCTGTCTGAATTAAAAAAAAATCCCACAAGGACTCAGAGGCAAAGAATATACAAATCAATTTTCACTGCAAAGTAAAGGAGCTGTTACAGTGGAGGATTACTGGACTGAATGTCAATATTATGACATAGTATGAGTGTGTTTCAGGTTTGGTAACTGCAATCATTGTTGCTTTTGTTGTGGTCATCCATGTACAATGCTTAGTGTCAGTCTATTTATCTCTTGTAAAAATAAAATACACTGTGTGTGTGTGAAAAAAAATGTCAACAAACAATAGGTGCTGAAGCAGTTGTGGAGAAAAGCGTAACCTCTCGGTCTAAGTGGGATGTAAACTGGTAATGGCCAAATAATAAGAACAGGACGGCAGTGCGTTTAAAGGTAAAAACTGAGTCACCATATGATCTGGAAGGCCCACTATTGGGCCTGTCACCTGTGAAAGCCAGAATCAAAAAGGCACGGGATGGAAAACCGTGTATTGCAGCAGTACTTACAATAGCCAAAACATGGAAGCAAACAAAATGTCCATCAACAGATAAATGGACAAAGAAGAAGTGGTACACATACCGAATGGAAGAGTAGCCTCGGGAAAAAAATGAACAATGCCGTTTTCAGGACTACACATGAGCCTAGAAATAATCATATTAGCTTAAGTAAGTCAAGAGGGAATGACAAATATCCTATGATATCATGTATACATGTTATCCTAAGATTGCTACCAATGAACATATTTCCACAGAAAAAGACACTCACAGACTTATAAAACAAACTAAGGGTTAGCCAAAATGAAAGGTGGGAGGATGGATAAATAAGGACTATGGGGTAACATAGATATAGTAATGTATGTTAAATGTATATAAACATATAACATATAAACTCTATGAATTATTTAGTCACCAATACATATAAAATATATAATGACAAAACACCTACCAAATACCAAGGGAGGTCTACTCAACATTCTGTAATAACATACAAGGTAACAGAATCCGAAGATGAACAGACATACGTATGAATCATTGAGCAGATTCTGTACAGCCAGAAAACCACAACACTCCGATAAGAAATAGAAATTAAATTTAAAAAGCAAACATAAGTAAGGCGACATAAAGTTCTGGGGGCTTGTCCCAGCACATTCCACTCTAATATACAACCTTGGAACTCTACCTCCAGGAAGATTCTTTTGCACTAGTAACAAGAGCTGAGAACGTAATAATGCTGCTGCCTTGTGGCTGTATCCCACAACAGCAGCTTTAAACCAAGTGCTAATGGTTGCTTAATAGTCACAAGGACTGCAGGGCTGTAAATGACACCTGTCCTCAAAAAATGCCCTGGGATAGGGAATAGGCAAGAAAATTCAACACCTGACAAATTTTTCAAGAAGTCAATAGGAAGAGGGAGGTTGTAATCACTCTTTAAAAAAAAAAGGAAAAGAAAAAAAAGGAGATGCCTAAAGCTCAGTATAAGGAATTATTAGCCACATGCAAAGGCAACGTGAAAAAGGTTTCAGCTCACACCAGTCAAATGACCATCAGCAAAAAGTCTACAAACTATAAATGCTGAAGGGGTTTTAGAGACCTCTCATCCTTCTAGCTGCTGGTGGGATGTAAAGTGGTAACAGCACTAACGAAAACTGAATGGAGCTGCTTTAAAAGGTAAAAATTGAGCTACCATATGATGCAGCAGGGCACGTTTTGGGCCTATAACCTAAGACCACCAGAATCGGAAAGACAGAGGCAGGCAAATGTGCACTGCAGCAATACTGAAATAGCCAACACATGGAAGCAAAAAAAAGTTCCATAAACAGAAGAATGGACAAAGAAGAAGTGGTATATGGACAGAATGGAATAGTAGTAGCCTTGGGAAAAAAATGAACAATGCCGTTTTCAGGACTACAAATGAGCCTAGAAATAATCATATAAGGTTAAGTAAGTCAAAAAGGTATGACAAATATCCTATGATATCATGCGTACATGTTATCCTAAGATTGCTACCAATGAACATATGTCTACAGAAAAAGACAATCACAGATTTACAAAACAAACTAATGGTTAGCCAAAATGAAAGGTGGGAGGATGGATAAATTAGGACTATGGGGCTAACATACATATACTAATGTATATTAAATGTATATAAACATATAACATATAAACTATATGAATTATATAGTCGCCAATACATATAAAATATATAGTGACAAAACACCTACCAAATACCAAGGGAGGTCTACTCAACATTCTGTAATAACATACAAGGTAACAGGATCCGAAGATGAACAGACATCTGTATGAATCATTGAGCAGATTCTGTACAGCCAGAAAACCACAACACTCTAATCAAATTTACTCCGATAAGAAATAGAAATTAAATTTAAAAAACAAACATAAGTAAGGTGACATAAACTTCTGGGGGCTTGTCCCAGCACATTCCACTCTAATTTACAACCTTGGAACACTACCTCCAGGAAGACTCTTTTGCACTAGTAACAAGAGTTGAGAACATAATAATGCTGCCGCCTTGTGGCTGTTTCCCATAACAGCAGCTTTAAACCAAGTGCTAATGGTTGCTTAATAGGCACAAGGACTGCAGGGCTATAAATGACACCTGTCCCCAAAAAATGCCCTGGCGTAGGGAATAGGCAAGAAAATTCAACACATGACAAATGTTTCAAGAAGTCAATATGAAGAGGGAAGTTTTAGTCACTCTTTAAATAAAAAAGGAAAAGGACAAAAAAGGACATGCCTAAAGCTCAGTATAAGGAATTATTAGCCACATGCAAATCCAACTTCCAAAAAGGTTTCAGCTTACACCAGTCAAATGACCATCAGCAAAAAGTCTACAAACTATAAATGCTGAAGGGCTTTTAGAGAACTCTGTACCTTCTAGCTGCTGGTGGAATGTAAAATGGTAACAGCACTAACGAAAACTGAACGGAGCTGCTTTAAAAGGTAAAAATTAAGCTACCATATGATGCTGCAGGGCACCTTTTGGGCCTATAACCTAAGACCACAAGAATCGGAAAGACAGAGGCAGGCAAATGGTACTGCAGCAATATTGAAATTGCCAAGACATGGAAGCAAAAAAAAGGTCCATAATCAGATGAATGGACAAAGAAGAAGTGGTATATGGACAGATCGGAGTATCAGTCACAAAAAAAATAAAACAATGGCATATGCAGCACCACAGATGAGCCTAGAGATAATCACACAATGTGAAGTAAGTCAGAATGCGAAAGACAAATGCCCTATGATGTCCCTTATGTTATCTGAAAATTCATAAAAATGAACATATTTCCTAGAGAAAGGCAATCTCAGATTGAGAAGACAAACTTATGGTTAAGCCATAGAAAAGGTGTGAGGAATGGATAAATTAGGATATTGGGGTTAACACACATATATTAATACATATAAAATATATAATCCCCAAAGACCTATGGAATACCAAAAGTGGTCTACTCAACACTCTGTAACAACCTACATGGGAAAGGACCCAAAGATCAACAGATATATATGTATATGTGTAAATGAACAAGATTCTGTACACCTAGAAAAAAAGACATTTTTCAATCAAATTTGCTCTGATAAAAACTACAACTTAAAGACACAAACAAGAATTACGGAGGCTAAAACTTACGGGGGTTTGTCCTGGCACATTCCACTCTAATCTGCAACCTAAAAGCACAACTTGCAGCAAGGTTCTGTTTGCCTAGCAAGCAGAGTTGGCAACATGGAAATGCTGCCACCCTAAGGCTGTTTCCTCAAACAGCAGCTTTAAATCTACTGCTAATGGTCACTAATATTCACAAGGACTGCAGGGCTGTAAATGACTCATACCCTCAAAAAATGTCCTGGGGTAGGGAATGGCCAAAAAAATCGAAACGTGGCAAATTTTTCAAGAAGGCAATTTGAAGTTGTAACTTTAGCTCCATCTTAAAAAAAAATGAAAAGAACATTGATAAACGCAAAACATCAGGAATTATGAGACGCATGCAAATCCAATCTACACAAAGCTATCACCTCACACCAGTCAGAATGACCATCAGCAAAATGTCAACAAACAGAGCATTAACCAAGATGGCGGAGTAGAAGGACGTGCTCTCACTCCCTCTTGCGAGAGCACCAGAATCACAACTGGCTGCTGGACAATCACTGACAGGAAGACCCTGGACTACACCAAGGAGGATACCGCACGTCCAAGGACAGAGGAGAAGCCACAGTGAGACGGTAGGAGGGCGCAATCAGAGTAAAATCAAATCCCATAACTGCTGGGTGGGTGACTCACAGACTGGCGAACACTTATACCACAGAAGTCCACCCACTGGAGTGAAGGTTCTGAGCCCCACGTCAGGCTTCCCAACCTGGGGGTCCTGCAACGGGAGGAGGAATTCCTAGAGAATCAGACTTTGAAGCCTAGTGGGAATTGACTGCAGGACTCCTACAGGACTGGGGGAAACAGAGACCCCACTCTTGGAGGGCACACACAAAGTAGTGTGCGCATCGGGACCCAGGGGAAGGAGCAGTGACCCTGGGGGAGACTGAACCAGACCTACCTGCTGGTGTTTGGGGGTCTCCTGCAGAGGCGGGGCGTGGCTCTGTTTCACCGTGGGGACAAGGACACTGGCAGCGGAGGTTCTGGGAAGTGCTCCTTGGCGTGAGCCCTCCCAGAGTCTGCCATTAACCCCACCAAAGAGCCCAGGTAGGCTCCAGTGTTGGGTTGCCTCAGGCAAAACAACCAACAGGGAGGGAACCCAGCCCCACCCATCAACAGTCAAGTGGATTAAAGTTTTACTGAGCTCTGACCGCCACAGCAACAGTCAGCTCTACCCACCACCAGAGCCTCCCATCAAGCCTCTTAGATAGCCTCAACCACCAGAGGGCAGACAGCAGAAACAAGAAAAACGACAATCCTGCAGCCTGTGGACCAAAAACCACAGTTACAGAAAGATAGACAAGATGAAAAGGCAGAGGGCTATGTACCAGATGAAGGAACAAGAAAAAACCCCAGAAAAACAACTAAATGAAGTGGAGATAGGCAACCTTCCAGAAAAAGAATTCAGAATAATGATAGTGAAGATGATCCAGGACCTCGGAATAAGAATGGAGGCAAAGATTGAGAAGATGCAAGAAATGATTAACAAAGACCTAGAAGAATTAAAGAACAAACAAACAGAGATGACCAATACAATAAGTGAAATGAAAACTACGCTAGAAGGAATCAATAGCAGAATAACTGAGGCAGAAGAACGGATAAGTGACCTGGAAGACAGAATGGTGGAATTCACTGCTGCGGAACAGAATAAAGAAAAAAAAAATGAAAAGAAATGAAGACAGCCTAAGAGACCTCTGGGACAACATTAAATGCAACAACATTCGCATTATAGGGGTCCCAGAAGGAGAAGAGAGAGAGAAAGGACCAGAGAAAATATTTGAAGAGATTATAGTCGAAAACTTCCCTAACATGGGAAAGGAAATAGCCACCCAAGTCCAGGAAGCGCAGAGAGTCCCATACAGGATAAACCCAAGGAGAAACACGCCGAGACACATAGTAATCAAAGTGGCAAAAATTAAAGACAAAGAAAAATTATTGAAAGCAGCAAGGGAAAAACGACAAATAACATACAAGGGAACTCCCATAAGGTTAACAGCTGATTTCTCAGCAGAAACTCTACAAGCCAGAAGGGAGTGGCATGATATACTTAAAGTGATGAAAGGGAAGAACCTACAACCAAGATTACTCTACCCGGCAAGGATCTCATCTAGATTTGATGGAGAAATCAAAAGCTTTACAGACAAGCAAAAGCTACGAGAATTCAGCACCACCAAACCAGCTCTACAACAAATGCTAAAGGAACTTCTCTAAGTGGGAAACACAAGAGAAGAAAAGGACCTACAAAAACAAACCCAAAACAATTAAGAAAATGGTCATAGGAACATACATATCGATAATTACCTTAAACGTGAATGGATTAAATGCCCCAACCAAAAGACATAGACTGGCTGAATGGATACAAAAACAAGACCCATATATATGCTATCTACAAGAGACCCACTTTAGACCTAGGGACACATACAGACTGAAAGTGAGGCGATGGAAAAGGATATTCCATGCAAATGGAAATCAAAAGAAAGCTGGAGTAGCTATACTCATATCAGATAAAATAGACTTTAAAATAAAGAATGTTACAAGAGACAAGGAAGGACACTACATAATGATCAAGGGATCAATCCAAGAAGAAGATATAACAATTATAAATATATATGCACCCAACATAGGAGCACCTCAATACATAAGGCAACTGCTAACAGCTATAAAAGAGGAGATCGACAGTAACACAATCATAGTGGGGGACTTTAACACCTCACTTCCACCAATGGACAGATCATCCAAAATGAAAATGAATAAGGAAACAGAAGCTTTAAATGACACAACAGACCAGTTAGATTTAACTGGTATATATAGGACATTCCATCCAAAACCAGCAGATTACACGTTCTTCTCAAGTGCGCACGGAACATTCTCCAGGATAGATCACATCTTGGGTCACAAATCAAGCCTCAGTAAATTTAAGAAAATTGAAATCATATCAAGCATCTTTTCGGACCACAACGCTATGAGATTAGAAATGAATTACAGGGAAAAAAACGTAAAACAGACAAACACGTGGAGGCTAAACAATACGTTACTAAATAACCAAGAGATCACTGAAGAAATCAGAGAGGAAATCAAAAAATACCTAGAGACAAATGACAATGAAAACACGACGACCCAAAACCTATGGGATGCAGCAAAAGCAGTTCTAAGAGGGAAGTTGATAGCTATACAAGCCTATCTCAGGAAACAAGAAAAATCTCAAGTAAACAATCTAACCTTACACCTAAAGAAACTAGAGAAAGAAGAACAAACAAAACCCAAAGTTAGCAGAAGGAAAGAAATCATAAAGATCAGAGCAGAAATAAATGAAATAGAAACAAAGAAAACAATAGCAAAGATCAATAAAACTAAAAGTTGGTTCTTTGAGAAGATAAACAAAATTGATAAGCCATTAGCCCAGACTCATCAAGAAAAAGAGGGAGAGGACTCAAATCAATAAAATCAGAAATGAAAAAGGAGAAGTTACAACAGACACCGCAGAAATACAAAGCATCCTAAGAGACTACTACGAGCAACTTTACGCCAATAAAATGGACAACCTGGAAGAAATGGACACATTTTTAGAAAGGTATAACCTTCCAAGACTGAACCAGGAAGAAACAGAAAATATGAACAGACCAATCACAAGTAATGAAATTGAAACTGTGATTAAAAATCTTCCAACAAACCAAAGTCCAGGACCAGATGGCTTCACAGGTGAATTCTATCAAACATTTAGAGAAGAGCTAAGACCTATCCTTCTCAAACTCTTCCAAAAATTGCAGAGGAAGGAACACTCCCAAACTCATTCTATGAGGCCACCATCACCCTGATACCAAAACCAGACAAAGACACTACAAAAAAAGAAAATTACAGACCAATATCACTGATGAATATAGATGCAAAAATCCTCAACAAAACACTAGCAAACAGAATCCAACAACACATTAAAAGGATCATACACCACGATCAAGTGGGATTTATCCCAGGGATGCAAGGATTCGTCAATATACGCAAATCAATCAATGTGATACACCATCTTAACAAATTGAAGAATAAAAACCATATGATCATCTCAATAGATGCAGAAAAAGCTTTTGACAAAATTCAACACCCATTTATGATAAAAACTCTCCAGAAAGTGGGCATAGAGGGAACCTACCTCAACATAATAAAGGCCATATATGACAAACCCACAGCAAACATCATTCTCAAAGGTGAAAAACTGAAAGCATTTCCTCTAAGATCAGGAACGAGACAAGGATGTCCACTCTCACCGCTATTATTCAACATAGTTCTGGAAGTCCTATGCACGGCAATCAGAGAAGAAAAAGAAATAAAAGGAATACAAATTGGAAAAGAGGAGGTAAAACTGTCACTGTTTGCGGATGACATGATACTATACATAGAGAATCCTAAAACTGCCACCAGAAAACTGCTAGAGCTAATGAATGAATATGGTAAAGTTGCAGGATACAAAATGAATGCACAGAAATCTCTTGCATTCCTATACACTAATGATGAAAAATCTGAAAGAGAAATTATGGAAACACTCCCATTTACCATTGCAACAAAAAGAATAAAATACCTAGGAGTAAACCTACCTAGGGAGACAAAAGACCTGTATGCAGAAAACTATAAGACACTGATGAAAGAAATTAAAGATGATACCAACAGATGGAGAGATATACCATGTTCTTGGATTGGAAGAATCAACATTGTGATAATGAGTATACTACCCAAAGCAATATACAGATTCAACGCAATCCCTATCAAATTACCAATGGCATTTTTTACGGAGCTAGAACAAATCATCTTAAAATTTGTATGGAGTCACAAAAGACCCCGAATAGCCAAAGCAGTCTTGAGGGAAAAAAATGGAGCTGGAGGAATCAGACTCCCTGACTTCAGACTATACTACAAAGCTACAGTAATCAAGACAATATGGTACTGGCACAAAAACAGAAACATAGATCAATGGAACAAGATAGCAAGCCCACAGATTAACCCACGCACCTATGGTCAACTAATCTATGACAAAGGAGGCAAAGATATACAATGGAGAAAAGACAGTCTCTTCAATAAGTGGTGCTGGGAAAACTGGACAGCTACATGCAAAAGAATGAAATTAGAATACTCCCTAACACCATACACAAAAATAAACTCAAAATGGATTAGAGACCTAAATATAAGACTGGACACTATAAAACCCTTAGAGGAAAACATAGGAAGAACACTCTTTGACATAAATCACAGCAAGATCTTTTTTGATCCACCTCCTAGAGTAATGGAAATAAAAACAAAAATAAACAAATGGGACCTAATGAAACCTCAAAGCTTTTGCACAGCAAAGGAAACCATAAACAAGACGAAAAGACAACCCTCGGAATGGGAGAAAATATTTGCAAACGAATCAACGGACAAAGGATTAATCTCCAAAATATATAAACAGCTCATTCAGCTCAATATTAAAGAAACAAACACCCCAATCCAAAAATGGGCAGAAGACCTAAGTAGACATTTCTCCAAAGAAGACATACAGACGGCCACGAAGCACATGAAAAGATGCTCAACATCGCTAATTATTAGAGAAATGCAAATCAAAACTACGATGAGGTATCACCTCACTCCTGTTAGAATGGGCATCATCAGAAAATCTACAAACAACAAATGCTGGAGAGGGTGTGGAGAAAAGGGAACCCTCTTGCACTGTTGGTGGGAATGTAAATTGATACAGCCACTATGGAGAACAATATGGAGGTTCCTTAAAAAACTAAAAATAGAATTACCATATGACCCAGCAATCCCACTACTGAGCATATACCCAGAGAAAACCGTAATTCAAAAAGACACATGCACCCGAATGTTCATTGCAGCACTATTTACAATAGCCAGGTCATGGAAGCAACCTAAATGCCCATCAACAGACGAATGGATAAAGAAGTTGTGGTACATATATACAATGGAATATTACTCAGCCATAAAAAGGAACGAAATTGAGTCATTTGTTGAGAAGTGGATGGATCTAGAGACTGTCATACAGAGTGAAGTAAGTCACAAAGAGAAAAACAAATATCGTATATTAATGCATGTATGTGGAACCCAGAAAAATGGTACAGATGAGCCGGTTTGCAGGGCAGAAGTTGAGACACAGATGTAGAGAATGGACATATGGACACCAAGGGGGGAAAACTGCGGTGGGGTGGGGATGGTGGTGTGCTGAATTGGGCGATTGGGATTGACATGTATACACTGATGTGTATAAAATTGATGCCTAATAAGAACCTGCAGTATAAAAAAACAAACAAACAAAACAACTAATACTAAACTTTCATTGGGTTATTTGTATGGAAATAGGTTAATATAAATGTTTCAGACATTACATGAAATTTCTAAAAATCTTATATTTGTATTTGTATGGAAATATGTATGGAAATATGTTAATATAAATGTTTCAGACATTACATGAAATTTCTAAAAATCTTATATGTTCTGGTATAATGTTATAAGTAATAATCCTAGTTATTACTTTAAAATGTATATCTCAGAAATAACTAATTTTCTTGTCAACTGCATTATTATGAACTTTCATCAAATCTTTAACTGTGGTCATTTTTAAGTCTTTTCTCATTTACAGACAGTTCTGGGTGTACTCTGATGCTTTGGCAAATATGTTCCTATTAAAGGGTTTCATCTTCAAGAAATTCATGGAAAAGACTCTGACAAGTACAAGTTTCTGGTAACTGACTGCACTGCTGAACTGAATGAATAAGCATTTTCAGAACTCTAATGAAAAACTGATGAACTCAAAAAAGTGCTAACAAAAGATCAAGATGAAAACAAAAATTTAATTACATGGGACTGAGTGAACTGATGAGGATGAGTATAATTTTTGTGACTTTCTGTCTGAATTAAAAAAAAATCCCACAAGGACTCAGAGGCAAAGAATATACAAATCAATTTTCACTGCAAAGTAAAGGAGCTGTTACAGTGGAGGATTACTGGACTGAATGTCAATATTATGACATAGTATGAGTGTGTTTCAGGTTTGGTAACTGCAATCATTGTTGCTTTTGTTGTGGTCATCCATGTACAATGCTTAGTGTCAGTCTATTTATCTCTTGTAAAAATAAAATACACTGTGTGTGTGTGAAAAAAAATGTCAACAAACAATAGGTGCTGAAGCAGTTGTGGAGAAAAGCGTAACCTCTCGGTCTAAGTGGGATGTAAACTGGTAATGGCCAAATAATAAGAACAGGACGGCAGTGCGTTTAAAGGTAAAAACTGAGTCACCATATGATCTGGAAGGCCCACTATTGGGCCTGTCACCTGTGAAAGCCAGAATCAAAAAGGCACGGGATGGAAAACCGTGTATTGCAGCAGTACTTACAATAGCCAAAACATGGAAGCAAACAAAATGTCCATCAACAGATAAATGGACAAAGAAGAAGTGGTACACATACCGAATGGAAGAGTAGCCTCGGGAAAAAAATGAACAATGCCGTTTTCAGGACTACACATGAGCCTAGAAATAATCATATTAGCTTAAGTAAGTCAAGAGGGAATGACAAATATCCTATGATATCATGTATACATGTTATCCTAAGATTGCTACCAATGAACATATTTCCACAGAAAAAGACACTCACAGACTTATAAAACAAACTAAGGGTTAGCCAAAATGAAAGGTGGGAGGATGGATAAATAAGGACTATGGGGTAACATAGATATAGTAATGTATGTTAAATGTATATAAACATATAACATATAAACTCTATGAATTATTTAGTCACCAATACATATAAAATATATAATGACAAAACACCTACCAAATACCAAGGGAGGTCTACTCAACATTCTGTAATAACATACAAGGTAACAGAATCCGAAGATGAACAGACATACGTATGAATCATTGAGCAGATTCTGTACAGCCAGAAAACCACAACACTCCGATAAGAAATAGAAATTAAATTTAAAAAGCAAACATAAGTAAGGCGACATAAAGTTCTGGGGGCTTGTCCCAGCACATTCCACTCTAATATACAACCTTGGAACTCTACCTCCAGGAAGATTCTTTTGCACTAGTAACAAGAGCTGAGAACGTAATAATGCTGCTGCCTTGTGGCTGTATCCCACAACAGCAGCTTTAAACCAAGTGCTAATGGTTGCTTAATAGTCACAAGGACTGCAGGGCTGTAAATGACACCTGTCCTCAAAAAATGCCCTGGGATAGGGAATAGGCAAGAAAATTCAACACCTGACAAATTTTTCAAGAAGTCAATAGGAAGAGGGAGGTTGTAATCACTCTTTAAAAAAAAAAGGAAAAGAAAAAAAAGGAGATGCCTAAAGCTCAGTATAAGGAATTATTAGCCACATGCAAAGGCAACGTGAAAAAGGTTTCAGCTCACACCAGTCAAATGACCATCAGCAAAAAGTCTACAAACTATAAATGCTGAAGGGGTTTTAGAGACCTCTCATCCTTCTAGCTGCTGGTGGGATGTAAAGTGGTAACAGCACTAACGAAAACTGAATGGAGCTGCTTTAAAAGGTAAAAATTGAGCTACCATATGATGCAGCAGGGCACGTTTTGGGCCTATAACCTAAGACCACCAGAATCGGAAAGACAGAGGCAGGCAAATGTGCACTGCAGCAATACTGAAATAGCCAACACATGGAAGCAAAAAAAAGTTCCATAAACAGAAGAATGGACAAAGAAGAAGTGGTATATGGACAGAATGGAATAGTAGTAGCCTTGGGAAAAAAATGAACAATGCCGTTTTCAGGACTACAAATGAGCCTAGAAATAATCATATAAGGTTAAGTAAGTCAAAAAGGTATGACAAATATCCTATGATATCATGCGTACATGTTATCCTAAGATTGCTACCAATGAACATATGTCTACAGAAAAAGACAATCACAGATTTACAAAACAAACTAATGGTTAGCCAAAATGAAAGGTGGGAGGATGGATAAATTAGGACTATGGGGCTAACATACATATACTAATGTATATTAAATGTATATAAACATATAACATATAAACTATATGAATTATATAGTCGCCAATACATATAAAATATATAGTGACAAAACACCTACCAAATACCAAGGGAGGTCTACTCAACATTCTGTAATAACATACAAGGTAACAGGATCCGAAGATGAACAGACATCTGTATGAATCATTGAGCAGATTCTGTACAGCCAGAAAACCACAACACTCTAATCAAATTTACTCCGATAAGAAATAGAAATTAAATTTAAAAAACAAACATAAGTAAGGTGACATAAACTTCTGGGGGCTTGTCCCAGCACATTCCACTCTAATTTACAACCTTGGAACACTACCTCCAGGAAGACTCTTTTGCACTAGTAACAGGAGTTGAGAACGTAATAATGCTGCCGCCTTGTGGCTGTTTCCCATAACAGCAGCTTTAAACCAAGTGCTAATGGTTGCTTAATAGGCACAAGGACTGCAGGGCTATAAATGACACCTGTCCCCAAAAAATGCCCTGGCGTAGGGAATAGGCAAGAAAATTCAACACATGACAAATGTTTCAAGAAGTCAATATGAAGAGGGAAGTTTTAGTCACTCTTTAAATAAAAAAGGAAAAGGACAAAAAAGGACATGCCTAAAGCTCAGTATAAGGAATTATTAGCCACATGCAAATCCAACTTCCAAAAAGGTTTCAGCTTACACCAGTCAAATGACCATCAGCAAAAAGTCTACAAACTATAAATGCTGAAGGGCTTTTAGAGAACTCTGTACCTTCTAGCTGCTGGTGGAATGTAAAATGGTAACAGCACTAACGAAAACTGAACGGAGCTGCTTTAAAAGGTAAAAATTAAGCTACCATATGATGCTGCAGGGCACCTTTTGGGCCTATAACCTAAGACCACAAGAATCGGAAAGACAGAGGCAGGCAAATGGTACTGCAGCAATATTGAAATTGCCAAGACATGGAAGCAAAAAAAAGGTCCATAATCAGATGAATGGACAAAGAAGAAGTGGTATATGGACAGATCGGAGTATCAGTCACAAAAAAAATAAAACAATGGCATATGCAGCACCACAGATGAGCCTAGAGATAATCACACAATGTGAAGTAAGTCAGAATGCGAAAGACAAATGCCCTATGATGTCCCTTATGTTATCTGAAAATTCATAAAAATGAACATATTTCCTAGAGAAAGGCAATCTCAGATTGAGAAGACAAACTTATGGTTAAGCCATAGAAAAGGTGTGAGGAATGGATAAATTAGGATATTGGGGTTAACACACATATATTAATACATATAAAATATATAATCCCCAAAGACCTATGGAATACCAAAAGTGGTCTACTCAACACTCTGTAACAACCTACATGGGAAAGGACCCAAAGATCAACAGATATATATGTATATGTGTAAATGAACAAGATTCTGTACACCTAGAAAAAAAGACATTTTTCAATCAAATTTGCTCTGATAAAAACTACAACTTAAAGACACAAACAAGAATTACGGAGGCTAAAACTTACGGGGGTTTGTCCTGCCACATTCCACTCTAATCTGCAACCTAAAAGCACAACTTGCAGCAAGGTTCTGTTTGCCTAGCAAGCAGAGTTGGCAACATGGAAATGCTGCCACCCTAAGGCTGTTTCCTCAAACAGCAGCTTTAAATCTACTGCTAATGGTCACTAATATTCACAAGGACTGCAGGGCTGTAAATGACTCATACCCTCAAAAAATGTCCTGGGGTAGGGAATGGCCAAAAAAATCGAAACGTGGCAAATTTTTCAAGAAGGCAATTTGAAGTTGTAACTTTAGCTCCATCTTAAAAAAAAATGAAAAGAACATTGATAAACGCAAAACATCAGGAATTATGAGACGCATGCAAATCCAATCTACACAAAGCTATCACCTCACACCAGTCAGAATGACCATCAGCAAAATGTCAACAAACAGAGCATTAACCAAGATGGCGGAGTAGAAGGACGTGCTCTCACTCCCTCTTGCGAGAGCACCAGAATCACAACTGGCTGCTGGACAATCACTGACAGGAAGACCCTGGACTACACCAAGGAGGATACCGCACGTCCAAGGACAGAGGAGAAGCCACAGTGAGACGGTAGGAGGGCGCAATCAGAGTAAAATCAAATCCCATAACTGCTGGGTGGGTGACTCACAGACTGGCGAACACTTATACCACAGAAGTCCACCCACTGGAGTGAAGGTTCTGAGCCCCACGTCAGGCTTCCCAACCTGGGGGTCCTGCAACGGGAGGAGGAATTCCTAGAGAATCAGACTTTGAAGCCTAGTGGGAATTGATTGCAGGACTCCTACAGGACTGGGGGAAACAGAGACCCCACTCTTGGAGGGCACACACAAAGTAGTGTGCGCATCGGGACCCAGGGGAAGGAGCAGTGACCCTGGGGGAGACTGAACCAGACCTACCTGCTGGTGTTTGGGGGTCTCCTGCAGAGGCGGGGCGTGGCTCTGTTTCACCGTGGGGACAAGGACACTGGCAGCGGAGGTTCTGGGAAGTGCTCCTTGGCGTGAGCCCTCCCAGAGTCTGCCATTAACCCCACCAAAGAGCCCAGGTAGGCTCCAGTGTTGGGTTGCCTCAGGCAAAACAACCAACAGGGAGGGAACCCAGCCCCACCCATCAACAGTCAAGTGGATTAAAGTTTTACTGAGCTCTGACCGCCACAGCAACAGTCAGCTCTACCCACCACCAGAGCCTCCCATCAAGCCTCTTAGATAGCCTCAACCACCAGAGGGCAGACAGCAGAAACAAGAAAAACGACAATCCTGCAGCCTGTGGACCAAAAACCACAGTTACAGAAAGATAGACAAGATGAAAAGGCAGAGGGCTATGTACCAGATGAAGGAACAAGAAAAAACCCCAGAAAAACAACTAAATGAAGTGGAGATAGGCAACCTTCCAGAAAAAGAATTCAGAATAATGATAGTGAAGATGATCCAGGACCTCGGAATAAGAATGGAGGCAAAGATTGAGAAGATGCAAGAAATGATTAACAAAGACCTAGAAGAATTAAAGAACAAACAAACAGAGATGACCAATACAATAAGTGAAATGAAAACTACGCTAGAAGGAATCAATAGCAGAATAACTGAGGCAGAAGAACGGATAAGTGACCTGGAAGACAGAATGGTGGAATTCACTGCTGCGGAACAGAATAAAGAAAAAAAAAATGAAAAGAAATGAAGACAGCCTAAGAGACCTCTGGGACAACATTAAATGCAACAACATTCGCATTATAGGGGTCCCAGAAGGAGAAGAGAGAGAGAAAGGACCAGAGAAAATATTTGAAGAGATTATAGTCGAAAACTTCCCTAACATGGGAAAGGAAATAGCCACCCAAGTCCAGGAAGCGCAGAGAGTCCCATACAGGATAAACCCAAGGAGAAACACGCCGAGACACATAGTAATCAAAGTGGCAAAAATTAAAGACAAAGAAAAATTATTGAAAGCAGCAAGGGAAAAACGACAAATAACATACAAGGGAACTCCCATAAGGTTAACAGCTGATTTCTCAGCAGAAACTCTACAAGCCAGAAGGGAGTGGCATGATATACTTAAAGTGATGAAAGGGAAGAACCTACAACCAAGATTACTCTACCCGGCAAGGATCTCATCTAGATTTGATGGAGAAATCAAAAGCTTTACAGACAAGCAAAAGCTACGAGAATTCAGCACCACCAAACCAGCTCTACAACAAATGCTAAAGGAACTTCTCTAAGTGGGAAACACAAGAGAAGAAAAGGACCTACAAAAACAAACCCAAAACAATTAAGAAAATGGTCATAGGAACATACATATCGATAATTACCTTAAACGTGAATGGATTAAATGCCCCAACCAAAAGACATAGACTGGCTGAATGGATACAAAAACAAGACCCATATATATGCTATCTACAAGAGACCCACTTTAGACCTAGGGACACATACAGACTGAAAGTGAGGCGATGGAAAAGGATATTCCATGCAAATGGAAATCAAAAGAAAGCTGGAGTAGCTATACTCATATCAGATAAAATAGACTTTAAAATAAAGAATGTTACAAGAGACAAGGAAGGACACTACATAATGATCAAGGGATCAATCCAAGAAGAAGATATAACAATTATAAATATATATGCACCCAACATAGGAGCACCTCAATACATAAGGCAACTGCTAACAGCTATAAAAGAGGAGATCGACAGTAACACAATCATAGTGGGGGACTTTAACACCTCACTTCCACCAATGGACAGATCATCCAAAATGAAAATGAATAAGGAAACAGAAGCTTTAAATGACACAACAGACCAGTTAGATTTAACTGGTATATATAGGACATTCCATCCAAAACCAGCAGATTACACGTTCTTCTCAAGTGCGCACGGAACATTCTCCAGGATAGATCACATCTTGGGTCACAAATCAAGCCTCAGCAAATTTAAGAAAATTGAAATCATATCAAGCATCTTTTCGGACCACAACGCTATGAGATTAGAAATGAATTACAGGGAAAAAAACGTAAAACAGACAAACACGTGGAGGCTAAACAATACGTTACTAAATAACCAAGAGATCACTGAAGAAATCAGAGAGGAAATCAAAAAATACCTAGAGACAAATGACAATGAAAACACGACGACCCAAAACCTATGGGATGCAGCAAAAGCAGTTCTAAGAGGGAAGTTGATAGCTATACAAGCCTATCTCAGGAAACAAGAAAAATCTCAAGTAAACAATCTAACCTTACACCTAAAGAAACTAGAGAAAGAAGAACAAACAAAACCCAAAGTTAGCAGAAGGAAAGAAATCATAAAGATCAGAGCAGAAATAAATGAAATAGAAACAAAGAAAACAATAGCAAAGATCAATAAAACTAAAAGTTGGTTCTTTGAGAAGATAAACAAAATTGATAAGCCATTAGCCCAGACTCATCAAGAAAAAGAGGGAGAGGACTCAAATCAATAAAATCAGAAATGAAAAAGGAGAAGTTACAACAGACACCGCAGAAATACAAAGCATCCTAAGAGACTACTACGAGCAACTTTACGCCAATAAAATGGACAACCTGGAAGAAATGGACACATTTTTAGAAAGGTATAACCTTCCAAGACTGAACCAGGAAGAAACAGAAAATATGAACAGACCAATCACAAGTAATGAAATTGAAACTGTGATTAAAAATCTTCCAACAAACCAAAGTCCAGGACCAGATGGCTTCACAGGTGAATTCTATCAAACATTTAGAGAAGAGCTAAGACCTATCCTTCTCAAACTCTTCCAAAAATTGCAGAGGAAGGAACACTCCCAAACTCATTCTATGAGGCCACCATCACCCTGATACCAAAACCAGACAAAGACACTACAAAAAAAGAAAATTACAGACCAATATCACTGATGAATATAGATGCAAAAATCCTCAACAAAACACTAGCAAACAGAATCCAACAACACATTAAAAGGATCATACACCACGATCAAGTGGGATTTATCCCAGGGATGCAAGGATTCGTCAATATACGCAAATCAATCAATGTGATACACCATCTTAACAAATTGAAGAATAAAAACCATATGATCATCTCAATAGATGCAGAAAAAGCTTTTGACAAAATTCAACACCCATTTATGATAAAAACTCTCCAGAAAGTGGGCATAGAGGGAACCTACCTCAACATAATAAAGGCCATATATGACAAACCCACAGCAAACATCATTCTCAAAGGTGAAAAACTGAAAGCATTTCCTCTAAGATCAGGAACGAGACAAGGATGTCCACTCTCACCGCTATTATTCAACATAGTTCTGGAAGTCCTATGCACGGCAATCAGAGAAGAAAAAGAAATAAAAGGAATACAAATTGGAAAAGAGGAGGTAAAACTGTCACTGTTTGCGGATGACATGATACTATACATAGAGAATCCTAAAACTGCCACCAGAAAACTGCTAGAGCTAATGAATGAATATGGTAAAGTTGCAGGATACAAAATGAATGCACAGAAATCTCTTGCATTCCTATACACTAATGATGAAAAATCTGAAAGAGAAATTATGGAAACACTCCCATTTACCATTGCAACAAAAAGAATAAAATACCTAGGAGTAAACCTACCTAGGGAGACAAAAGACCTGTATGCAGAAAACTATAAGACACTGATGAAAGAAATTAAAGATGATACCAACAGATGGAGAGATATACCATGTTCTTGGATTGGAAGAATCAACATTGTGATAATGAGTATACTACCCAAAGCAATATACAGATTCAACGCAATCCCTATCAAATTACCAATGGCATTTTTTACGGAGCTAGAACAAATCATCTTAAAATTTGTATGGAGTCACAAAAGACCCCGAATAGCCAAAGCAGTCTTGAGGGAAAAAAATGGAGCTGGAGGAATCAGACTCCCTGACTTCAGACTATACTACAAAGCTACAGTAATCAAGACAATATGGTACTGGCACAAAAACAGAAACATAGATCAATGGAACAAGATAGCAAGCCCACAGATTAACCCACGCACCTATGGTCAACTAATCTATGACAAAGGAGGCAAAGATATACAATGGAGAAAAGACAGTCTCTTCAATAAGTGGTGCTGGGAAAACTGGACAGCTACATGCAAAAGAATGAAATTAGAATACTCCCTAACACCATACACAAAAATAAACTCAAAATGGATTAGAGACCTAAATATAAGACTGGACACTATAAAACCCTTAGAGGAAAACATAGGAAGAACACTCTTTGACATAAATCACAGCAAGATCTTTTTTGATCCACCTCCTAGAGTAATGGAAATAAAAACAAAAATAAACAAATGGGACCTAATGAAACCTCAAAGCTTTTGCACAGCAAAGGAAACCATAAACAAGACGAAAAGACAACCCTCGGAATGGGAGAAAATATTTGCAAACGAATCAACGGACAAAGGATTAATCTCCAAAATATATAAACAGCTCATTCAGCTCAATATTAAAGAAACAAACACCCCAATCCAAAAATGGGCAGAAGACCTAAGTAGACATTTCTCCAAAGAAGACATACAGACGGCCACGAAGCACATGAAAAGATGCTCAACATCGCTAATTATTAGAGAAATGCAAATCAAAACTACGATGAGGTATCACCTCACTCCTGTTAGAATGGGCATCATCAGAAAATCTACAAACAACAAATGCTGGAGAGGGTGTGGAGAAAAGGGAACCCTCTTGCACTGTTGGTGGGAATGTAAATTGATACAGCCACTATGGAGAACAATATGGAGGTTCCTTAAAAAACTAAAAATAGAATTACCATATGACCCAGCAATCCCACTACTGAGCATATACCCAGAGAAAACCGTAATTCAAAAAGACACATGCACCCGAATGTTCATTGCAGCACTATTTACAATAGCCAGGTCATGGAAGCAACCTAAATGCCCATCAACAGACGAATGGATAAAGAAGTTGTGGTACATATATACAATGGAATATTACTCAGCCATAAAAAGGAACGAAATTGAGTCATTTGTTGAGAAGTGGATGGATCTAGAGACTGTCATACAGAGTGAAGTAAGTCACAAAGAGAAAAACAAATATCGTATATTAATGCATGTATGTGGAACCCAGAAAAATGGTACAGATGAGCCGGTTTGCAGGGCAGAAGTTGAGACACAGATGTAGAGAATGGACATATGGACACCAAGGGGGGAAAACTGCGGTGGGGTGGGGATGGTGGTGTGCTGAATTGGGCGATTGGGATTGACATGTATACACTGATGTGTATAAAATTGATGCCTAATAAGAACCTGCAGTATAAAAAAACAAACAAACAAAACAACTAATACTAAACTTTCATTGGGTTATTTGTATGGAAATAGGTTAATATAAATGTTTCAGACATTACATGAAATTTCTAAAAATCTTATATTTGTATTTGTATGGAAATATGTATGGAAATATGTTAATATAAATGTTTCAGACATTACATGAAATTTCTAAAAATCTTATATGTTCTGGTATAATGTTATAAGTAATAATCCTAGTTATTACTTTAAAATGTATATCTCAGAAATAACTAATTTTCTTGTCAACTGCATTATTATGAACTTTCATCAAATCTTTAACTGTGGTCATTTTTAAGTCTTTTCTCATTTACAGACAGTTCTGGGTGTACTCTGATGCTTTGGCAAATATGTTCCTATTAAAGGGTTTCATCTTCAAGAAATTCATGGAAAAGACTCTGACAAGTACAAGTTTCTGGTAACTGACTGCACTGCTGAACTGAATGAATAAGCATTTTCAGAACTCTAATGAAAAACTGATGAACTCAAAAAAGTGCTAACAAAAGATCAAGATGAAAACAAAAATTTAATTACATGGGACTGAGTGAACTGATGAGGATGAGTATAATTTTTGTGACTTTCTGTCTGAATTAAAAAAAAATCCCACAAGGACTCAGAGGCAAAGAATATACAAATCAATTTTCACTGCAAAGTAAAGGAGCTGTTACAGTGGAGGATTACTGGACTGAATGTCAATATTATGACATAGTATGAGTGTGTTTCAGGTTTGGTAACTGCAATCATTGTTGCTTTTGTTGTGGTCATCCATGTACAATGCTTAGTGTCAGTCTATTTATCTCTTGTAAAAATAAAATACACTGTGTGTGTGTGAAAAAAAATGTCAACAAACAATAGGTGCTGAAGCAGTTGTGGAGAAAAGCGTAACCTCTCGGTCTAAGTGGGATGTAAACTGGTAATGGCCAAATAATAAGAACAGGACGGCAGTGCGTTTAAAGGTAAAAACTGAGTCACCATATGATCTGGAAGGCCCACTATTGGGCCTGTCACCTGTGAAAGCCAGAATCAAAAAGGCACGGGATGGAAAACCGTGTATTGCAGCAGTACTTACAATAGCCAAAACATGGAAGCAAACAAAATGTCCATCAACAGATAAATGGACAAAGAAGAAGTGGTACACATACCGAATGGAAGAGTAGCCTCGGGAAAAAAATGAACAATGCCGTTTTCAGGACTACACATGAGCCTAGAAATAATCATATTAGCTTAAGTAAGTCAAGAGGGAATGACAAATATCCTATGATATCATGTATACATGTTATCCTAAGATTGCTACCAATGAACATATTTCCACAGAAAAAGACACTCACAGACTTATAAAACAAACTAAGGGTTAGCCAAAATGAAAGGTGGGAGGATGGATAAATAAGGACTATGGGGTAACATAGATATAGTAATGTATGTTAAATGTATATAAACATATAACATATAAACTCTATGAATTATTTAGTCACCAATACATATAAAATATATAATGACAAAACACCTACCAAATACCAAGGGAGGTCTACTCAACATTCTGTAATAACATACAAGGTAACAGAATCCGAAGATGAACAGACATACGTATGAATCATTGAGCAGATTCTGTACAGCCAGAAAACCACAACACTCCGATAAGAAATAGAAATTAAATTTAAAAAGCAAACATAAGTAAGGCGACATAAAGTTCTGGGGGCTTGTCCCAGCACATTCCACTCTAATATACAACCTTGGAACTCTACCTCCAGGAAGATTCTTTTGCACTAGTAACAAGAGCTGAGAACGTAATAATGCTGCTGCCTTGTGGCTGTATCCCACAACAGCAGCTTTAAACCAAGTGCTAATGGTTGCTTAATAGTCACAAGGACTGCAGGGCTGTAAATGACACCTGTCCTCAAAAAATGCCCTGGGATAGGGAATAGGCAAGAAAATTCAACACCTGACAAATTTTTCAAGAAGTCAATAGGAAGAGGGAGGTTGTAATCACTCTTTAAAAAAAAAAGGAAAAGAAAAAAAAGGAGATGCCTAAAGCTCAGTATAAGGAATTATTAGCCACATGCAAAGGCAACGTGAAAAAGGTTTCAGCTCACACCAGTCAAATGACCATCAGCAAAAAGTCTACAAACTATAAATGCTGAAGGGGTTTTAGAGACCTCTCATCCTTCTAGCTGCTGGTGGGATGTAAAGTGGTAACAGCACTAACGAAAACTGAATGGAGCTGCTTTAAAAGGTAAAAATTGAGCTACCATATGATGCAGCAGGGCACGTTTTGGGCCTATAACCTAAGACCACCAGAATCGGAAAGACAGAGGCAGGCAAATGTGCACTGCAGCAATACTGAAATAGCCAACACATGGAAGCAAAAAAAAGTTCCATAAACAGAAGAATGGACAAAGAAGAAGTGGTATATGGACAGAATGGAATAGTAGTAGCCTTGGGAAAAAAATGAACAATGCCGTTTTCAGGACTACAAATGAGCCTAGAAATAATCATATAAGGTTAAGTAAGTCAAAAAGGTATGACAAATATCCTATGATATCATGCGTACATGTTATCCTAAGATTGCTACCAATGAACATATGTCTACAGAAAAAGACAATCACAGATTTACAAAACAAACTAATGGTTAGCCAAAATGAAAGGTGGGAGGATGGATAAATTAGGACTATGGGGCTAACATACATATACTAATGTATATTAAATGTATATAAACATATAACATATAAACTATATGAATTATATAGTCGCCAATACATATAAAATATATAGTGACAAAACACCTACCAAATACCAAGGGAGGTCTACTCAACATTCTGTAATAACATACAAGGTAACAGGATCCGAAGATGAACAGACATCTGTATGAATCATTGAGCAGATTCTGTACAGCCAGAAAACCACAACACTCTAATCAAATTTACTCCGATAAGAAATAGAAATTAAATTTAAAAAACAAACATAAGTAAGGTGACATAAACTTCTGGGGGCTTGTCCCAGCACATTCCACTCTAATTTACAACCTTGGAACACTACCTCCAGGAAGACTCTTTTGCACTAGTAACAAGAGTTGAGAACGTAATAATGCTGCCGCCTTGTGGCTGTTTCCCATAACAGCAGCTTTAAACCAAGTGCTAATGGTTGCTTAATAGGCACAAGGACTGCAGGGCTATAAATGACACCTGTCCCCAAAAAATGCCCTGGCGTTGGGAATAGGCAAGAAAATTCAACACATGACAAATGTTTCAAGAAGTCAATATGAAGAGGGAAGTTTTAGTCACTCTTTAAATAAAAAAGGAAAAGGACAAAAAAGGACATGCCTAAAGCTCAGTATAAGGAATTATTAGCCACATGCAAATCCAACTTCCAAAAAGGTTTCAGCTTACACCAGTCAAATGACCATCAGCAAAAAGTCTACAAACTATAAATGCTGAAGGGCTTTTAGAGAACTCTGTACCTTCTAGCTGCTGGTGGAATGTAAAATGGTAACAGCACTAACGAAAACTGAACGGAGCTGCTTTAAAAGGTAAAAATTAAGCTACCATATGATGCTGCAGGGCACCTTTTGGGCCTATAACCTAAGACCACAAGAATCGGAAAGACAGAGGCAGGCAAATGGTACTGCAGCAATATTGAAATTGCCAAGACATGGAAGCAAAAAAAAGGTCCATAATCAGATGAATGGACAAAGAAGAAGTGGTATATGGACAGATCGGAGTATCAGTCACAAAAAAAATAAAACAATGGCATATGCAGCACCACAGATGAGCCTAGAGATAATCACACAATGTGAAGTAAGTCAGAATGCGAAAGACAAATGCCCTATGATGTCCCTTATGTTATCTGAAAATTCATAAAAATGAACATATTTCCTAGAGAAAGGCAATCTCAGATTGAGAAGACAAACTTATGGTTAAGCCATAGAAAAGGTGTGAGGAATGGATAAATTAGGATATTGGGGTTAACACACATATATTAATACATATAAAATATATAATCCCCAAAGACCTATGGAATACCAAAAGTGGTCTACTCAACACTCTGTAACAACCTACATGGGAAAGGACCCAAAGATCAACAGATATATATGTATATGTGTAAATGAACAAGATTCTGTACACCTAGAAAAAAAGACATTTTTCAATCAAATTTGCTCTGATAAAAACTACAACTTAAAGACACAAACAAGAATTACGGAGGCTAAAACTTACGGGGGTTTGTCCTGGCACATTCCACTCTAATCTGCAACCTAAAAGCACAACTTGCAGCAAGGTTCTGTTTGCCTAGCAAGCAGAGTTGGCAACATGGAAATGCTGCCACCCTAAGGCTGTTTCCTCAAACAGCAGCTTTAAATCTACTGCTAATGGTCACTAATATTCACAAGGACTGCAGGGCTGTAAATGACTCATACCCTCAAAAAATGTCCTGGGGTAGGGAATGGCCAAAAAAATCGAAACGTGGCAAATTTTTCAAGAAGGCAATTTGAAGTTGTAACTTTAGCTCCATCTTAAAAAAAAATGAAAAGAACATTGATAAACGCAAAACATCAGGAATTATGAGACGCATGCAAATCCAATCTACACAAAGCTATCACCTCACACCAGTCAGAATGACCATCAGCAAAATGTCAACAAACAGAGCATTAACCAAGATGGCGGAGTAGAAGGACGTGCTCTCACTCCCTCTTGCGAGAGCACCAGAATCACAACTGGCTGCTGGACAATCACTGACAGGAAGACCCTGGACTACACCAAGGAGGATACCGCACGTCCAAGGACAGAGGAGAAGCCACAGTGAGACGGTAGGAGGGCGCAATCAGAGTAAAATCAAATCCCATAACTGCTGGGTGGGTGACTCACAGACTGGCGAACACTTATACCACAGAAGTCCACCCACTGGAGTGAAGGTTCTGAGCCCCACGTCAGGCTTCCCAACCTGGGGGTCCTGCAACGGGAGGAGGAATTCCTAGAGAATCAGACTTTGAAGCCTAGTGGGAATTGATTGCAGGACTCCTACAGGACTGGGGGAAACAGAGACCCCACTCTTGGAGGGCACACACAAAGTAGTGTGCGCATCGGGACCCAGGGGAAGGAGCAGTGACCCTGGGGGAGACTGAACCAGACCTACCTGCTGGTGTTTGGGGGTCTCCTGCAGAGGCGGGGCGTGGCTCTGTTTCACCGTGGGGACAAGGACACTGGCAGCGGAGGTTCTGGGAAGTGCTCCTTGGCGTGAGCCCTCCCAGAGTCTGCCATTAACCCCACCAAAGAGCCCAGGTAGGCTCCAGTGTTGGGTTGCCTCAGGCAAAACAACCAACAGGGAGGGAACCCAGCCCCACCCATCAACAGTCAAGTGGATTAAAGTTTTACTGAGCTCTGACCGCCACAGCAACAGTCAGCTCTACCCACCACCAGAGCCTCCCATCAAGCCTCTTAGATAGCCTCAACCACCAGAGGGCAGACAGCAGAAACAAGAAAAACGACAATCCTGCAGCCTGTGGACCAAAAACCACAGTTACAGAAAGATAGACAAGATGAAAAGGCAGAGGGCTATGTACCAGATGAAGGAACAAGAAAAAACCCCAGAAAAACAACTAAATGAAGTGGAGATAGGCAACCTTCCAGAAAAAGAATTCAGAATAATGATAGTGAAGATGATCCAGGACCTCGGAATAAGAATGGAGGCAAAGATTGAGAAGATGCAAGAAATGATTAACAAAGACCTAGAAGAATTAAAGAACAAACAAACAGAGATGACCAATACAATAAGTGAAATGAAAACTACGCTAGAAGGAATCAATAGCAGAATAACTGAGGCAGAAGAACGGATAAGTGACCTGGAAGACAGAATGGTGGAATTCACTGCTGCGGAACAGAATAAAGAAAAAAAAAATGAAAAGAAATGAAGACAGCCTAAGAGACCTCTGGGACAACATTAAATGCAACAACATTCGCATTATAGGGGTCCCAGAAGGAGAAGAGAGAGAGAAAGGACCAGAGAAAATATTTGAAGAGATTATAGTCGAAAACTTCCCTAACATGGGAAAGGAAATAGCCACCCAAGTCCAGGAAGCGCAGAGAGTCCCATACAGGATAAACCCAAGGAGAAACACGCCGAGACACATAGTAATCAAAGTGGCAAAAATTAAAGACAAAGAAAAATTATTGAAAGCAGCAAGGGAAAAACGACAAATAACATACAAGGGAACTCCCATAAGGTTAACAGCTGATTTCTCAGCAGAAACTCTACAAGCCAGAAGGGAGTGGCATGATATACTTAAAGTGATGAAAGGGAAGAACCTACAACCAAGATTACTCTACCCGGCAAGGATCTCATCTAGATTTGATGGAGAAATCAAAAGCTTTACAGACAAGCAAAAGCTACGAGAATTCAGCACCACCAAACCAGCTCTACAACAAATGCTAAAGGAACTTCTCTAAGTGGGAAACACAAGAGAAGAAAAGGACCTACAAAAACAAACCCAAAACAATTAAGAAAATGGTCATAGGAACATACATATCGATAATTACCTTAAACGTGAATGGATTAAATGCCCCAACCAAAAGACATAGACTGGCTGAATGGATACAAAAACAAGACCCATATATATGCTATCTACAAGAGACCCACTTTAGACCTAGGGACACATACAGACTGAAAGTGAGGCGATGGAAAAGGATATTCCATGCAAATGGAAATCAAAAGAAAGCTGGAGTAGCTATACTCATATCAGATAAAATAGACTTTAAAATAAAGAATGTTACAAGAGACAAGGAAGGACACTACATAATGATCAAGGGATCAATCCAAGAAGAAGATATAACAATTATAAATATATATGCACCCAACATAGGAGCACCTCAATACATAAGGCAACTGCTAACAGCTATAAAAGAGGAGATCGACAGTAACACAATCATAGTGGGGGACTTTAACACCTCACTTCCACCAATGGACAGATCATCCAAAATGAAAATGAATAAGGAAACAGAAGCTTTAAATGACACAACAGACCAGTTAGATTTAACTGGTATATATAGGACATTCCATCCAAAACCAGCAGATTACACGTTCTTCTCAAGTGCGCACGGAACATTCTCCAGGATAGATCACATCTTGGGTCACAAATCAAGCCTCAGTAAATTTAAGAAAATTGAAATCATATCAAGCATCTTTTCGGACCACAACGCTATGAGATTAGAAATGAATTACAGGGAAAAAAACGTAAAACAGACAAACACGTGGAGGCTAAACAATACGTTACTAAATAACCAAGAGATCACTGAAGAAATCAGAGAGGAAATCAAAAAATACCTAGAGACAAATGACAATGAAAACACGACGACCCAAAACCTATGGGATGCAGCAAAAGCAGTTCTAAGAGGGAAGTTGATAGCTATACAAGCCTATCTCAGGAAACAAGAAAAATCTCAAGTAAACAATCTAACCTTACACCTAAAGAAACTAGAGAAAGAAGAACAAACAAAACCCAAAGTTAGCAGAAGGAAAGAAATCATAAAGATCAGAGCAGAAATAAATGAAATAGAAACAAAGAAAACAATAGCAAAGATCAATAAAACTAAAAGTTGGTTCTTTGAGAAGATAAACAAAATTGATAAGCCATTAGCCCAGACTCATCAAGAAAAAGAGGGAGAGGACTCAAATCAATAAAATCAGAAATGAAAAAGGAGAAGTTACAACAGACACCGCAGAAATACAAAGCATCCTAAGAGACTACTACGAGCAACTTTACGCCAATAAAATGGACAACCTGGAAGAAATGGACACATTTTTAGAAAGGTATAACCTTCCAAGACTGAACCAGGAAGAAACAGAAAATATGAACAGACCAATCACAAGTAATGAAATTGAAACTGTGATTAAAAATCTTCCAACAAACCAAAGTCCAGGACCAGATGGCTTCACAGGTGAATTCTATCAAACATTTAGAGAAGAGCTAAGACCTATCCTTCTCAAACTCTTCCAAAAATTGCAGAGGAAGGAACACTCCCAAACTCATTCTATGAGGCCACCATCACCCTGATACCAAAACCAGACAAAGACACTACAAAAAAAGAAAATTACAGACCAATATCACTGATGAATATAGATGCAAAAATCCTCAACAAAACACTAGCAAACAGAATCCAACAACACATTAAAAGGATCATACACCACGATCAAGTGGGATTTATCCCAGGGATGCAAGGATTCGTCAATATACGCAAATCAATCAATGTGATACACCATCTTAACAAATTGAAGAATAAAAACCATATGATCATCTCAATAGATGCAGAAAAAGCTTTTGACAAAATTCAACACCCATTTATGATAAAAACTCTCCAGAAAGTGGGCATAGAGGGAACCTACCTCAACATAATAAAGGCCATATATGACAAACCCACAGCAAACATCATTCTCAAAGGTGAAAAACTGAAAGCATTTCCTCTAAGATCAGGAACGAGACAAGGATGTCCACTCTCACCGCTATTATTCAACATAGTTCTGGAAGTCCTATGCACGGCAATCAGAGAAGAAAAAGAAATAAAAGGAATACAAATTGGAAAAGAGGAGGTAAAACTGTCACTGTTTGCGGATGACATGATACTATACATAGAGAATCCTAAAACTGCCACCAGAAAACTGCTAGAGCTAATGAATGAATATGGTAAAGTTGCAGGATACAAAATGAATGCACAGAAATCTCTTGCATTCCTATACACTAATGATGAAAAATCTGAAAGAGAAATTATGGAAACACTCCCATTTACCATTGCAACAAAAAGAATAAAATACCTAGGAGTAAACCTACCTAGGGAGACAAAAGACCTGTATGCAGAAAACTATAAGACACTGATGAAAGAAATTAAAGATGATACCAACAGATGGAGAGATATACCATGTTCTTGGATTGGAAGAATCAACATTGTGATAATGAGTATACTACCCAAAGCAATATACAGATTCAACGCAATCCCTATCAAATTACCAATGGCATTTTTTACGGAGCTAGAACAAATCATCTTAAAATTTGTATGGAGTCACAAAAGACCCCGAATAGCCAAAGCAGTCTTGAGGGAAAAAAATGGAGCTGGAGGAATCAGACTCCCTGACTTCAGACTATACTACAAAGCTACAGTAATCAAGACAATATGGTACTGGCACAAAAACAGAAACATAGATCAATGGAACAAGATAGCAAGCCCACAGATTAACCCACGCACCTATGGTCAACTAATCTATGACAAAGGAGGCAAAGATATACAATGGAGAAAAGACAGTCTCTTCAATAAGTGGTGCTGGGAAAACTGGACAGCTACATGCAAAAGAATGAAATTAGAATACTCCCTAACACCACACACAAAAATAAACTCAAAATGGATTAGAGACCTAAATATAAGACTGGACACTATAAAACCCTTAGAGGAAAACATAGGAAGAACACTCTTTGACATAAATCACAGCAAGATCTTTTTTGATCCACCTCCTAGAGTAATGGAAATAAAAACAAAAATAAACAAATGGGACCTAATGAAACCTCAAAGCTTTTGCACAGCAAAGGAAACCATAAACAAGACGAAAAGACAACCCTCGGAATGGGAGAAAATATTTGCAAACGAATCAACGGACAAAGGATTAATCTCCAAAATATATAAACAGCTCATTCAGCTCAATATTAAAGAAACAAACACCCCAATCCAAAAATGGGCAGAAGACCTAAGTAGACATTTCTCCAAAGAAGACATACAGACGGCCACGAAGCACATGAAAAGATGCTCAACATCGCTAATTATTAGAGAAATGCAAATCAAAACTACGATGAGGTATCACCTCACTCCTGTTAGAATGGGCATCATCAGAAAATCTACAAACAACAAATGCTGGAGAGGGTGTGGAGAAAAGGGAACCCTCTTGCACTGTTGGTGGGAATGTAAATTGATACAGCCACTATGGAGAACAATATGGAGGTTCCTTAAAAAACTAAAAATAGAATTACCATATGACCCAGCAATCCCACTACTGAGCATATACCCAGAGAAAACCGTAATTCAAAAAGACACATGCACCCGAATGTTCATTGCAGCACTATTTACAATAGCCAGGTCATGGAAGCAACCTAAATGCCCATCAACAGACGAATGGATAAAGAAGTTGTGGTACATATATACAATGGAATATTACTCAGCCATAAAAAGGAACGAAATTGAGTCATTTGTTGAGAAGTGGATGGATCTAGAGACTGTCATACAGAGTGAAGTAAGTCACAAAGAGAAAAACAAATATCGTATATTAATGCATGTATGTGGAACCCAGAAAAATGGTACAGATGAGCCGGTTTGCAGGGCAGAAGTTGAGACACAGATGTAGAGAATGGACATATGGACACCAAGGGGGGAAAACTGCGGTGGGGTGGGGATGGTGGTGTGCTGAATTGGGCGATTGGGATTGACATGTATACACTGATGTGTATAAAATTGATGCCTAATAAGAACCTGCAGTATAAAAAAACAAACAAACAAAACAACTAATACTAAACTTTCATTGGGTTATTTGTATGGAAATAGGTTAATATAAATGTTTCAGACATTACATGAAATTTCTAAAAATCTTATATTTGTATTTGTATGGAAATATGTATGGAAATATGTTAATATAAATGTTTCAGACATTACATGAAATTTCTAAAAATCTTATATGTTCTGGTATAATGTTATAAGTAATAATCCTAGTTATTACTTTAAAATGTATATCTCAGAAATAACTAATTTTCTTGTCAACTGCATTATTATGAACTTTCATCAAATCTTTAACTGTGGTCATTTTTAAGTCTTTTCTCATTTACAGACAGTTCTGGGTGTACTCTGATGCTTTGGCAAATATGTTCCTATTAAAGGGTTTCATCTTCAAGAAATTCATGGAAAAGACTCTGACAAGTACAAGTTTCTGGTAACTGACTGCACTGCTGAACTGAATGAATAAGCATTTTCAGAACTCTAATGAAAAACTGATGAACTCAAAAAAGTGCTAACAAAAGATCAAGATGAAAACAAAAATTTAATTACATGGGACTGAGTGAACTGATGAGGATGAGTATAATTTTTGTGACTTTCTGTCTGAATTAAAAAAAAATCCCACAAGGACTCAGAGGCAAAGAATATACAAATCAATTTTCACTGCAAAGTAAAGGAGCTGTTACAGTGGAGGATTACTGGACTGAATGTCAATATTATGACATAGTATGAGTGTGTTTCAGGTTTGGTAACTGCAATCATTGTTGCTTTTGTTGTGGTCATCCATGTACAATGCTTAGTGTCAGTCTATTTATCTCTTGTAAAAATAAAATACACTGTGTGTGTGTGAAAAAAAATGTCAACAAACAATAGGTGCTGAAGCAGTTGTGGAGAAAAGCGTAACCTCTCGGTCTAAGTGGGATGTAAACTGGTAATGGCCAAATAATAAGAACAGGACGGCAGTGCGTTTAAAGGTAAAAACTGAGTCACCATATGATCTGGAAGGCCCACTATTGGGCCTGTCACCTGTGAAAGCCAGAATCAAAAAGGCACGGGATGGAAAACCGTGTATTGCAGCAGTACTTACAATAGCCAAAACATGGAAGCAAACAAAATGTCCATCAACAGATAAACGGACAAAGAAGAAGTGGTACACATACCGAATGGAAGAGTAGCCTCGGGAAAAAAATGAACAATGCCGTTTTCAGGACTACACATGAGCCTAGAAATAATCATATTAGCTTAAGTAAGTCAAGAGGGAATGACAAATATCCTATGATATCATGTATACATGTTATCCTAAGATTGCTACCAATGAACATATTTCCACAGAAAAAGACACTCACAGACTTATAAAACAAACTAAGGGTTAGCCAAAATGAAAGGTGGGAGGATGGATAAATAAGGACTATGGGGTAACATAGATATAGTAATGTATGTTAAATGTATATAAACATATAACATATAAACTCTATGAATTATTTAGTCACCAATACATATAAAATATATAATGACAAAACACCTACCAAATACCAAGGGAGGTCTACTCAACATTCTGTAATAACATACAAGGTAACAGAATCCGAAGATGAACAGACATACGTATGAATCATTGAGCAGATTCTGTACAGCCAGAAAACCACAACACTCCGATAAGAAATAGAAATTAAATTTAAAAAGCAAACATAAGTAAGGCGACATAAAGTTCTGGGGGCTTGTCCCAGCACATTCCACTCTAATATACAACCTTGGAACTCTACCTCCAGGAAGATTCTTTTGCACTAGTAACAAGAGCTGAGAACGTAATAATGCTGCTGCCTTGTGGCTGTATCCCACAACAGCAGCTTTAAACCAAGTGCTAATGGTTGCTTAATAGTCACAAGGACTGCAGGGCTGTAAATGACACCTGTCCTCAAAAAATGCCCTGGGATAGGGAATAGGCAAGAAAATTCAACACCTGACAAATTTTTCAAGAAGTCAATAGGAAGAGGGAGGTTGTAATCACTCTTTAAAAAAAAAAAGGAAAAGAAAAAAAAGGAGATGCCTAAAGCTCAGTATAAGGAATTATTAGCCACATGCAAAGGCAACGTGAAAAAGGTTTCAGCTCACACCAGTCAAATGACCATCAGCAAAAAGTCTACAAACTATAAATGCTGAAGGGGTTTTAGAGACCTCTCATCCTTCTAGCTGCTGGTGGGATGTAAAGTGGTAACAGCACTAACGAAAACTGAATGGAGCTGCTTTAAAAGGTAAAAATTGAGCTACCATATGATGCAGCAGGGCACGTTTTGGGCCTATAACCTAAGACCACCAGAATCGGAAAGACAGAGGCAGGCAAATGTGCACTGCAGCAATACTGAAATAGCCAACACATGGAAGCAAAAAAAAGTTCCATAAACAGAAGAATGGACAAAGAAGAAGTGGTATATGGACAGAATGGAATAGTAGTAGCCTTGGGAAAAAAATGAACAATGCCGTTTTCAGGACTACAAATGAGCCTAGAAATAATCATATAAGGTTAAGTAAGTCAAAAAGGTATGACAAATATCCTATGATATCATGCGTACATGTTATCCTAAGATTGCTACCAATGAACATATGTCTACAGAAAAAGACAATCACAGATTTACAAAACAAACTAATGGTTAGCCAAAATGAAAGGTGGGAGGATGGATAAATTAGGACTATGGGGCTAACATACATATACTAATGTATATTAAATGTATATAAACATATAACATATAAACTATATGAATTATATAGTCGCCAATACATATAAAATATATAGTGACAAAACACCTACCAAATACCAAGGGAGGTCTACTCAACATTCTGTAATAACATACAAGGTAACAGGATCCGAAGATGAACAGACATCTGTATGAATCATTGAGCAGATTCTGTACAGCCAGAAAACCACAACACTCTAATCAAATTTACTCCGATAAGAAATAGAAATTAAATTTAAAAAACAAACATAAGTAAGGTGACATAAACTTCTGGGGGCTTGTCCCAGCACATTCCACTCTAATTTACAACCTTGGAACACTACCTCCAGGAAGACTCTTTTGCACTAGTAACAAGAGTTGAGAACGTAATAATGCTGCCGCCTTGTGGCTGTTTCCCATAACAGCAGCTTTAAACCAAGTGCTAATGGTTGCTTAATAGGCACAAGGACTGCAGGGCTATAAATGACACCTGTCCCCAAAAAATGCCCTGGCGTAGGGAATAGGCAAGAAAATTCAACACATGACAAATGTTTCAAGAAGTCAATATGAAGAGGGAAGTTTTAGTCACTCTTTAAATAAAAAAGGAAAAGGACAAAAAAGGACATGCCTAAAGCTCAGTATAAGGAATTATTAGCCACATGCAAATCCAACTTCCAAAAAGGTTTCAGCTTACACCAGTCAAATGACCATCAGCAAAAAGTCTACAAACTATAAATGCTGAAGGGCTTTTAGAGAACTCTGTACCTTCTAGCTGCTGGTGGAATGTAAAATGGTAACAGCACTAACGAAAACTGAACGGAGCTGCTTTAAAAGGTAAAAATTAAGCTACCATATGATGCTGCAGGGCACCTTTTGGGCCTATAACCTAAGACCACAAGAATCGGAAAGACAGAGGCAGGCAAATGGTACTGCAGCAATATTGAAATTGCCAAGACATGGAAGCAAAAAAAAGGTCCATAATCAGATGAATGGACAAAGAAGAAGTGGTATATGGACAGATCGGAGTATCAGTCACAAAAAAAATAAAACAATGGCATATGCAGCACCACAGATGAGCCTAGAGATAATCACACAATGTGAAGTAAGTCAGAATGCGAAAGACAAATGCCCTATGATGTCCCTTATGTTATCTGAAAATTCATAAAAATGAACATATTTCCTAGAGAAAGGCAATCTCAGATTGAGAAGACAAACTTATGGTTAAGCCATAGAAAAGGTGTGAGGAATGGATAAATTAGGATATTGGGGTTAACACACATATATTAATACATATAAAATATATAATCCCCAAAGACCTATGGAATACCAAAAGTGGTCTACTCAACACTCTGTAACAACCTACATGGGAAAGGACCCAAAGATCAACAGATATATATGTATATGTGTAAATGAACAAGATTCTGTACACCTAGAAAAAAAGACATTTTTCAATCAAATTTGCTCTGATAAAAACTACAACTTAAAGACACAAACAAGAATTACGGAGGCTAAAACTTACGGGGGTTTGTCCTGGCACATTCCACTCTAATCTGCAACCTAAAAGCACAACTTGCAGCAAGGTTCTGTTTGCCTAGCAAGCAGAGTTGGCAACATGGAAATGCTGCCACCCTAAGGCTGTTTCCTCAAACAGCAGCTTTAAATCTACTGCTAATGGTCACTAATATTCACAAGGACTGCAGGGCTGTAAATGACTCATACCCTCAAAAAATGTCCTGGGGTAGGGAATGGCCAAAAAAATCGAAACGTGGCAAATTTTTCAAGAAGGCAATTTGAAGTTGTAACTTTAGCTCCATCTTAAAAAAAAATGAAAAGAACATTGATAAACGCAAAACATCAGGAATTATGAGACGCATGCAAATCCAATCTACACAAAGCTATCACCTCACACCAGTCAGAATGACCATCAGCAAAATGTCAACAAACAGAGCATTAACCAAGATGGCGGAGTAGAAGGACGTGCTCTCACTCCCTCTTGCGAGAGCACCAGAATCACAACTGGCTGCTGGACAATCACTGACAGGAAGACCCTGGACTACACCAAGGAGGATACCGCACGTCCAAGGACAGAGGAGAAGCCACAGTGAGACGGTAGGAGGGCGCAATCAGAGTAAAATCAAATCCCATAACTGCTGGGTGGGTGACTCACAGACTGGCGAACACTTATACCACAGAAGTCCACCCACTGGAGTGAAGGTTCTGAGCCCCACGTCAGGCTTCCCAACCTGGGGGTCCTGCAACGGGAGGAGGAATTCCTAGAGAATCAGACTTTGAAGCCTAGTGGGAATTGACTGCAGGACTCCTACAGGACTGGGGGAAACAGAGACCCCACTCTTGGAGGGCACACACAAAGTAGTGTGCGCATCGGGACCCAGGGGAAGGAGCAGTGACCCTGGGGGAGACTGAACCAGACCTACCTGCTGGTGTTTGGGGGTCTCCTGCAGAGGCGGGGCGTGGCTCTGTTTCACCGTGGGGACAAGGACACTGGCAGCGGAGGTTCTGGGAAGTGCTCCTTGGCGTGAGCCCTCCCAGAGTCTGCCATTAACCCCACCAAAGAGCCCAGGTAGGCTCCAGTGTTGGGTTGCCTCAGGCAAAACAACCAACAGGGAGGGAACCCAGCCCCACCCATCAACAGTCAAGTGGATTAAAGTTTTACTGAGCTCTGACCGCCACAGCAACAGTCAGCTCTACCCACCACCAGAGCCTCCCATCAAGCCTCTTAGATAGCCTCAACCACCAGAGGGCAGACAGCAGAAACAAGAAAAACGACAATCCTGCAGCCTGTGGACCAAAAACCACAGTTACAGAAAGATAGACAAGATGAAAAGGCAGAGGGCTATGTACCAGATGAAGGAACAAGAAAAAACCCCAGAAAAACAACTAAATGAAGTGGAGATAGGCAACCTTCCAGAAAAAGAATTCAGAATAATGATAGTGAAGATGATCCAGGACCTCGGAATAAGAATGGAGGCAAAGATTGAGAAGATGCAAGAAATGATTAACAAAGACCTAGAAGAATTAAAGAACAAACAAACAGAGATGACCAATACAATAAGTGAAATGAAAACTACGCTAGAAGGAATCAATAGCAGAATAACTGAGGCAGAAGAACGGATAAGTGACCTGGAAGACAGAATGGTGGAATTCACTGCTGCGGAACAGAATAAAGAAAAAAAAAATGAAAAGAAATGAAGACAGCCTAAGAGACCTCTGGGACAACATTAAATGCAACAACATTCGCATTATAGGGGTCCCAGAAGGAGAAGAGAGAGAGAAAGGACCAGAGAAAATATTTGAAGAGATTATAGTCGAAAACTTCCCTAACATGGGAAAGGAAATAGCCACCCAAGTCCAGGAAGCGCAGAGAGTCCCATACAGGATAAACCCAAGGAGAAACACGCCGAGACACATAGTAATCAAAGTGGCAAAAATTAAAGACAAAGAAAAATTATTGAAAGCAGCAAGGGAAAAACGACAAATAACATACAAGGGAACTCCCATAAGGTTAACAGCTGATTTCTCAGCAGAAACTCTACAAGCCAGAAGGGAGTGGCATGATATACTTAAAGTGATGAAAGGGAAGAACCTACAACCAAGATTACTCTACCCGGCAAGGATCTCATCTAGATTTGATGGAGAAATCAAAAGCTTTACAGACAAGCAAAAGCTACGAGAATTCAGCACCACCAAACCAGCTCTACAACAAATGCTAAAGGAACTTCTCTAAGTGGGAAACACAAGAGAAGAAAAGGACCTACAAAAACAAACCCAAAACAATTAAGAAAATGGTCATAGGAACATACATATCGATAATTACCTTAAACGTGAATGGATTAAATGCCCCAACCAAAAGACATAGACTGGCTGAATGGATACAAAAACAAGACCCATATATATGCTATCTACAAGAGACCCACTTTAGACCTAGGGACACATACAGACTGAAAGTGAGGCGATGGAAAAGGATATTCCATGCAAATGGAAATCAAAAGAAAGCTGGAGTAGCTATACTCATATCAGATAAAATAGACTTTAAAATAAAGAATGTTACAAGAGACAAGGAAGGACACTACATAATGATCAAGGGATCAATCCAAGAAGAAGATATAACAATTATAAATATATATGCACCCAACATAGGAGCACCTCAATACATAAGGCAACTGCTAACAGCTATAAAAGAGGAGATCGACAGTAACACAATCATAGTGGGGGACTTTAACACCTCACTTCCACCAATGGACAGATCATCCAAAATGAAAATGAATAAGGAAACAGAAGCTTTAAATGACACAACAGACCAGTTAGATTTAACTGGTATATATAGGACATTCCATCCAAAACCAGCAGATTACACGTTCTTCTCAAGTGCGCACGGAACATTCTCCAGGATAGATCACATCTTGGGTCACAAATCAAGCCTCAGTAAATTTAAGAAAATTGAAATCATATCAAGCATCTTTTCGGACCACAACGCTATGAGATTAGAAATGAATTACAGGGAAAAAAACGTAAAACAGACAAACACGTGGAGGCTAAACAATACGTTACTAAATAACCAAGAGATCACTGAAGAAATCAGAGAGGAAATCAAAAAATACCTAGAGACAAATGACAATGAAAACACGACGACCCAAAACCTATGGGATGCAGCAAAAGCAGTTCTAAGAGGGAAGTTGATAGCTATACAAGCCTATCTCAGGAAACAAGAAAAATCTCAAGTAAACAATCTAACCTTACACCTAAAGAAACTAGAGAAAGAAGAACAAACAAAACCCAAAGTTAGCAGAAGGAAAGAAATCATAAAGATCAGAGCAGAAATAAATGAAATAGAAACAAAGAAAACAATAGCAAAGATCAATAAAACTAAAAGTTGGTTCTTTGAGAAGATAAACAAAATTGATAAGCCATTAGCCCAGACTCATCAAGAAAAAGAGGGAGAGGACTCAAATCAATAAAATCAGAAATGAAAAAGGAGAAGTTACAACAGACACCGCAGAAATACAAAGCATCCTAAGAGACTACTACGAGCAACTTTACGCCAATAAAATGGACAACCTGGAAGAAATGGACACATTTTTAGAAAGGTATAACCTTCCAAGACTGAACCAGGAAGAAACAGAAAATATGAACAGACCAATCACAAGTAATGAAATTGAAACTGTGATTAAAAATCTTCCAACAAACCAAAGTCCAGGACCAGATGGCTTCACAGGTGAATTCTATCAAACATTTAGAGAAGAGCTAAGACCTATCCTTCTCAAACTCTTCCAAAAATTGCAGAGGAAGGAACACTCCCAAACTCATTCTATGAGGCCACCATCACCCTGATACCAAAACCAGACAAAGACACTACAAAAAAAGAAAATTACAGACCAATATCACTGATGAATATAGATGCAAAAATCCTCAACAAAACACTAGCAAACAGAATCCAACAACACATTAAAAGGATCATACACCACGATCAAGTGGGATTTATCCCAGGGATGCAAGGATTCGTCAATATACGCAAATCAATCAATGTGATACACCATCTTAACAAATTGAAGAATAAAAACCATATGATCATCTCAATAGATGCAGAAAAAGCTTTTGACAAAATTCAACACCCATTTATGATAAAAACTCTCCAGAAAGTGGGCATAGAGGGAACCTACCTCAACATAATAAAGGCCATATATGACAAACCCACAGCAAACATCATTCTCAAAGGTGAAAAACTGAAAGCATTTCCTCTAAGATCAGGAACGAGACAAGGATGTCCACTCTCACCGCTATTATTCAACATAGTTCTGGAAGTCCTATGCACGGCAATCAGAGAAGAAAAAGAAATAAAAGGAATACAAATTGGAAAAGAGGAGGTAAAACTGTCACTGTTTGCGGATGACATGATACTATACATAGAGAATCCTAAAACTGCCACCAGAAAACTGCTAGAGCTAATGAATGAATATGGTAAAGTTGCAGGATACAAAATGAATGCACAGAAATCTCTTGCATTCCTATACACTAATGATGAAAAATCTGAAAGAGAAATTATGGAAACACTCCCATTTACCATTGCAACAAAAAGAATAAAATACCTAGGAGTAAACCTACCTAGGGAGACAAAAGACCTGTATGCAGAAAACTATAAGACACTGATGAAAGAAATTAAAGATGATACCAACAGATGGAGAGATATACCATGTTCTTGGATTGGAAGAATCAACATTGTGATAATGAGTATACTACCCAAAGCAATATACAGATTCAACGCAATCCCTATCAAATTACCAATGGCATTTTTTACGGAGCTAGAACAAATCATCTTAAAATTTGTATGGAGTCACAAAAGACCCCGAATAGCCAAAGCAGTCTTGAGGGAAAAAAATGGAGCTGGAGGAATCAGACTCCCTGACTTCAGACTATACTACAAAGCTACAGTAATCAAGACAATATGGTACTGGCACAAAAACAGAAACATAGATCAATGGAACAAGATAGCAAGCCCACAGATTAACCCACGCACCTATGGTCAACTAATCTATGACAAAGGAGGCAAAGATATACAATGGAGAAAAGACAGTCTCTTCAATAAGTGGTGCTGGGAAAACTGGACAGCTACATGCAAAAGAATGAAATTAGAATACTCCCTAACACCATACACAAAAATAAACTCAAAATGGATTAGAGACCTAAATATAAGACTGGACACTATAAAACCCTTAGAGGAAAACATAGGAAGAACACTCTTTGACATAAATCACAGCAAGATCTTTTTTGATCCACCTCCTAGAGTAATGGAAATAAAAACAAAAATAAACAAATGGGACCTAATGAAACCTCAAAGCTTTTGCACAGCAAAGGAAACCATAAACAAGACGAAAAGACAACCCTCGGAATGGGAGAAAATATTTGCAAACGAATCAACGGACAAAGGATTAATCTCCAAAATATATAAACAGCTCATTCAGCTCAATATTAAAGAAACAAACACCCCAATCCAAAAATGGGCAGAAGACCTAAGTAGACATTTCTCCAAAGAAGACATACAGACGGCCACGAAGCACATGAAAAGATGCTCAACATCGCTAATTATTAGAGAAATGCAAATCAAAACTACGATGAGGTATCACCTCACTCCTGTTAGAATGGGCATCATCAGAAAATCTACAAACAACAAATGCTGGAGAGGGTGTGGAGAAAAGGGAACCCTCTTGCACTGTTGGTGGGAATGTAAATTGATACAGCCACTATGGAGAACAATATGGAGGTTCCTTAAAAAACTAAAAATAGAATTACCATATGACCCAGCAATCCCACTACTGAGCATATACCCAGAGAAAACCGTAATTCAAAAAGACACATGCACCCGAATGTTCATTGCAGCACTATTTACAATAGCCAGGTCATGGAAGCAACCTAAATGCCCATCAACAGACGAATGGATAAAGAAGTTGTGGTACATATATACAATGGAATATTACTCAGCCATAAAAAGGAACGAAATTGAGTCATTTGTTGAGAAGTGGATGGATCTAGAGACTGTCATACAGAGTGAAGTAAGTCACAAAGAGAAAAACAAATATCGTATATTAATGCATGTATGTGGAACCCAGAAAAATGGTACAGATGAGCCGGTTTGCAGGGCAGAAGTTGAGACACAGATGTAGAGAATGGACATATGGACACCAAGGGGGGAAAACTGCGGTGGGGTGGGGATGGTGGTGTGCTGAATTGGGCGATTGGGATTGACATGTATACACTGATGTGTATAAAATTGATGCCTAATAAGAACCTGCAGTATAAAAAAACAAACAAACAAAACAACTAATACTAAACTTTCATTGGGTTATTTGTATGGAAATAGGTTAATATAAATGTTTCAGACATTACATGAAATTTCTAAAAATCTTATATTTGTATTTGTATGGAAATATGTATGGAAATATGTTAATATAAATGTTTCAGACATTACATGAAATTTCTAAAAATCTTATATGTTCTGGTATAATGTTATAAGTAATAATCCTAGTTATTACTTTAAAATGTATATCTCAGAAATAACTAATTTTCTTGTCAACTGCATTATTATGAACTTTCATCAAATCTTTAACTGTGGTCATTTTTAAGTCTTTTCTCATTTACAGACAGTTCTGGGTGTACTCTGATGCTTTGGCAAATATGTTCCTATTAAAGGGTTTCATCTTCAAGAAATTCATGGAAAAGACTCTGACAAGTACAAGTTTCTGGTAACTGACTGCACTGCTGAACTGAATGAATAAGCATTTTCAGAACTCTAATGAAAAACTGATGAACTCAAAAAAGTGCTAACAAAAGATCAAGATGAAAACAAAAATTTAATTACATGGGACTGAGTGAACTGATGAGGATGAGTATAATTTTTGTGACTTTCTGTCTGAATTAAAAAAAAATCCCACAAGGACTCAGAGGCAAAGAATATACAAATCAATTTTCACTGCAAAGTAAAGGAGCTGTTACAGTGGAGGATTACTGGACTGAATGTCAATATTATGACATAGTATGAGTGTGTTTCAGGTTTGGTAACTGCAATCATTGTTGCTTTTGTTGTGGTCATCCATGTACAATGCTTAGTGTCAGTCTATTTATCTCTTGTAAAAATAAAATACACTGTGTGTGTGTGAAAAAAAATGTCAACAAACAATAGGTGCTGAAGCAGTTGTGGAGAAAAGCGTAACCTCTCGGTCTAAGTGGGATGTAAACTGGTAATGGCCAAATAATAAGAACAGGACGGCAGTGCGTTTAAAGGTAAAAACTGAGTCACCATATGATCTGGAAGGCCCACTATTGGGCCTGTCACCTGTGAAAGCCAGAATCAAAAAGGCACGGGATGGAAAACCGTGTATTGCAGCAGTACTTACAATAGCCAAAACATGGAAGCAAACAAAATGTCCATCAACAGATAAACGGACAAAGAAGAAGTGGTACACATACCGAATGGAAGAGTAGCCTCGGGAAAAAAATGAACAATGCCGTTTTCAGGACTACACATGAGCCTAGAAATAATCATATTAGCTTAAGTAAGTCAAGAGGGAATGACAAATATCCTATGATATCATGTATACATGTTATCCTAAGATTGCTACCAATGAACATATTTCCACAGAAAAAGACACTCACAGACTTATAAAACAAACTAAGGGTTAGCCAAAATGAAAGGTGGGAGGATGGATAAATAAGGACTATGGGGTAACATAGATATAGTAATGTATGTTAAATGTATATAAACATATAACATATAAACTCTATGAATTATTTAGTCACCAATACATATAAAATATATAATGACAAAACACCTACCAAATACCAAGGGAGGTCTACTCAACATTCTGTAATAACATACAAGGTAACAGAATCCGAAGATGAACAGACATACGTATGAATCATTGAGCAGATTCTGTACAGCCAGAAAACCACAACACTCCGATAAGAAATAGAAATTAAATTTAAAAAGCAAACATAAGTAAGGCGACATAAAGTTCTGGGGGCTTGTCCCAGCACATTCCACTCTAATATACAACCTTGGAACTCTACCTCCAGGAAGATTCTTTTGCACTAGTAACAAGAGCTGAGAACGTAATAATGCTGCTGCCTTGTGGCTGTATCCCACAACAGCAGCTTTAAACCAAGTGCTAATGGTTGCTTAATAGTCACAAGGACTGCAGGGCTGTAAATGACACCTGTCCTCAAAAAATGCCCTGGGATAGGGAATAGGCAAGAAAATTCAACACCTGACAAATTTTTCAAGAAGTCAATAGGAAGAGGGAGGTTGTAATCACTCTTTAAAAAAAAAAAGGAAAAGAAAAAAAAGGAGATGCCTAAAGCTCAGTATAAGGAATTATTAGCCACATGCAAAGGCAACGTGAAAAAGGTTTCAGCTCACACCAGTCAAATGACCATCAGCAAAAAGTCTACAAACTATAAATGCTGAAGGGGTTTTAGAGACCTCTCATCCTTCTAGCTGCTGGTGGGATGTAAAGTGGTAACAGCACTAACGAAAACTGAATGGAGCTGCTTTAAAAGGTAAAAATTGAGCTACCATATGATGCAGCAGGGCACGTTTTGGGCCTATAACCTAAGACCACCAGAATCGGAAAGACAGAGGCAGGCAAATGTGCACTGCAGCAATACTGAAATAGCCAACACATGGAAGCAAAAAAAAGTTCCATAAACAGAAGAATGGACAAAGAAGAAGTGGTATATGGACAGAATGGAATAGTAGTAGCCTTGGGAAAAAAATGAACAATGCCGTTTTCAGGACTACAAATGAGCCTAGAAATAATCATATAAGGTTAAGTAAGTCAAAAAGGTATGACAAATATCCTATGATATCATGCGTACATGTTATCCTAAGATTGCTACCAATGAACATATGTCTACAGAAAAAGACAATCACAGATTTACAAAACAAACTAATGGTTAGCCAAAATGAAAGGTGGGAGGATGGATAAATTAGGACTATGGGGCTAACATACATATACTAATGTATATTAAATGTATATAAACATATAACATATAAACTATATGAATTATATAGTCGCCAATACATATAAAATATATAGTGACAAAACACCTACCAAATACCAAGGGAGGTCTACTCAACATTCTGTAATAACATACAAGGTAACAGGATCCGAAGATGAACAGACATCTGTATGAATCATTGAGCAGATTCTGTACAGCCAGAAAACCACAACACTCTAATCAAATTTACTCCGATAAGAAATAGAAATTAAATTTAAAAAACAAACATAAGTAAGGTGACATAAACTTCTGGGGGCTTGTCCCAGCACATTCCACTCTAATTTACAACCTTGGAACACTACCTCCAGGAAGACTCTTTTGCACTAGTAACAAGAGTTGAGAACGTAATAATGCTGCCGCCTTGTGGCTGTTTCCCATAACAGCAGCTTTAAACCAAGTGCTAATGGTTGCTTAATAGGCACAAGGACTGCAGGGCTATAAATGACACCTGTCCCCAAAAAATGCCCTGGCGTTGGGAATAGGCAAGAAAATTCAACACATGACAAATGTTTCAAGAAGTCAATATGAAGAGGGAAGTTTTAGTCACTCTTTAAATAAAAAAGGAAAAGGACAAAAAAGGACATGCCTAAAGCTCAGTATAAGGAATTATTAGCCACATGCAAATCCAACTTCCAAAAAGGTTTCAGCTTACACCAGTCAAATGACCATCAGCAAAAAGTCTACAAACTATAAATGCTGAAGGGCTTTTAGAGAACTCTGTACCTTCTAGCTGCTGGTGGAATGTAAAATGGTAACAGCACTAACGAAAACTGAACGGAGCTGCTTTAAAAGGTAAAAATTAAGCTACCATATGATGCTGCAGGGCACCTTTTGGGCCTATAACCTAAGACCACAAGAATCGGAAAGACAGAGGCAGGCAAATGGTACTGCAGCAATATTGAAATTGCCAAGACATGGAAGCAAAAAAAAGGTCCATAATCAGATGAATGGACAAAGAAGAAGTGGTATATGGACAGATCGGAGTATCAGTCACAAAAAAAATAAAACAATGGCATATGCAGCACCACAGATGAGCCTAGAGATAATCACACAATGTGAAGTAAGTCAGAATGCGAAAGACAAATGCCCTATGATGTCCCTTATGTTATCTGAAAATTCATAAAAATGAACATATTTCCTAGAGAAAGGCAATCTCAGATTGAGAAGACAAACTTATGGTTAAGCCATAGAAAAGGTGTGAGGAATGGATAAATTAGGATATTGGGGTTAACACACATATATTAATACATATAAAATATATAATCCCCAAAGACCTATGGAATACCAAAAGTGGTCTACTCAACACTCTGTAACAACCTACATGGGAAAGGACCCAAAGATCAACAGATATATATGTATATGTGTAAATGAACAAGATTCTGTACACCTAGAAAAAAAGACATTTTTCAATCAAATTTGCTCTGATAAAAACTACAACTTAAAGACACAAACAAGAATTACGGAGGCTAAAACTTACGGGGGTTTGTCCTGGCACATTCCACTCTAATCTGCAACCTAAAAGCACAACTTGCAGCAAGGTTCTGTTTGCCTAGCAAGCAGAGTTGGCAACATGGAAATGCTGCCACCCTAAGGCTGTTTCCTCAAACAGCAGCTTTAAATCTACTGCTAATGGTCACTAATATTCACAAGGACTGCAGGGCTGTAAATGACTCATACCCTCAAAAAATGTCCTGGGGTAGGGAATGGCCAAAAAAATCGAAACGTGGCAAATTTTTCAAGAAGGCAATTTGAAGTTGTAACTTTAGCTCCATCTTAAAAAAAAATGAAAAGAACATTGATAAACGCAAAACATCAGGAATTATGAGACGCATGCAAATCCAATCTACACAAAGCTATCACCTCACACCAGTCAGAATGACCATCAGCAAAATGTCAACAAACAGAGCATTAACCAAGATGGCGGAGTAGAAGGACGTGCTCTCACTCCCTCTTGCGAGAGCACCAGAATCACAACTGGCTGCTGGACAATCACTGACAGGAAGACCCTGGACTACACCAAGGAGGATACCGCACGTCCAAGGACAGAGGAGAAGCCACAGTGAGACGGTAGGAGGGCGCAATCAGAGTAAAATCAAATCCCATAACTGCTGGGTGGGTGACTCACAGACTGGCGAACACTTATACCACAGAAGTCCACCCACTGGAGTGAAGGTTCTGAGCCCCACGTCAGGCTTCCCAACCTGGGGGTCCTGCAACGGGAGGAGGAATTCCTAGAGAATCAGACTTTGAAGCCTAGTGGGAATTGATTGCAGGACTCCTACAGGACTGGGGGAAACAGAGACCCCACTCTTGGAGGGCACACACAAAGTAGTGTGCGCATCGGGACCCAGGGGAAGGAGCAGTGACCCTGGGGGAGACTGAACCAGACCTACCTGCTGGTGTTTGGGGGTCTCCTGCAGAGGCGGGGCGTGGCTCTGTTTCACCGTGGGGACAAGGACACTGGCAGCGGAGGTTCTGGGAAGTGCTCCTTGGCGTGAGCCCTCCCAGAGTCTGCCATTAACCCCACCAAAGAGCCCAGGTAGGCTCCAGTGTTGGGTTGCCTCAGGCAAAACAACCAACAGGGAGGGAACCCAGCCCCACCCATCAACAGTCAAGTGGATTAAAGTTTTACTGAGCTCTGACCGCCACAGCAACAGTCAGCTCTACCCACCACCAGAGCCTCCCATCAAGCCTCTTAGATAGCCTCAACCACCAGAGGGCAGACAGCAGAAACAAGAAAAACGACAATCCTGCAGCCTGTGGACCAAAAACCACAGTTACAGAAAGATAGACAAGATGAAAAGGCAGAGGGCTATGTACCAGATGAAGGAACAAGAAAAAACCCCAGAAAAACAACTAAATGAAGTGGAGATAGGCAACCTTCCAGAAAAAGAATTCAGAATAATGATAGTGAAGATGATCCAGGACCTCGGAATAAGAATGGAGGCAAAGATTGAGAAGATGCAAGAAATGATTAACAAAGACCTAGAAGAATTAAAGAACAAACAAACAGAGATGACCAATACAATAAGTGAAATGAAAACTACGCTAGAAGGAATCAATAGCAGAATAACTGAGGCAGAAGAACGGATAAGTGACCTGGAAGACAGAATGGTGGAATTCACTGCTGCGGAACAGAATAAAGAAAAAAAAAATGAAAAGAAATGAAGACAGCCTAAGAGACCTCTGGGACAACATTAAATGCAACAACATTCGCATTATAGGGGTCCCAGAAGGAGAAGAGAGAGAGAAAGGACCAGAGAAAATATTTGAAGAGATTATAGTCGAAAACTTCCCTAACATGGGAAAGGAAATAGCCACCCAAGTCCAGGAAGCGCAGAGAGTCCCATACAGGATAAACCCAAGGAGAAACACGCCGAGACACATAGTAATCAAAGTGGCAAAAATTAAAGACAAAGAAAAATTATTGAAAGCAGCAAGGGAAAAACGACAAATAACATACAAGGGAACTCCCATAAGGTTAACAGCTGATTTCTCAGCAGAAACTCTACAAGCCAGAAGGGAGTGGCATGATATACTTAAAGTGATGAAAGGGAAGAACCTACAACCAAGATTACTCTACCCGGCAAGGATCTCATCTAGATTTGATGGAGAAATCAAAAGCTTTACAGACAAGCAAAAGCTACGAGAATTCAGCACCACCAAACCAGCTCTACAACAAATGCTAAAGGAACTTCTCTAAGTGGGAAACACAAGAGAAGAAAAGGACCTACAAAAACAAACCCAAAACAATTAAGAAAATGGTCATAGGAACATACATATCGATAATTACCTTAAACGTGAATGGATTAAATGCCCCAACCAAAAGACATAGACTGGCTGAATGGATACAAAAACAAGACCCATATATATGCTATCTACAAGAGACCCACTTTAGACCTAGGGACACATACAGACTGAAAGTGAGGCGATGGAAAAGGATATTCCATGCAAATGGAAATCAAAAGAAAGCTGGAGTAGCTATACTCATATCAGATAAAATAGACTTTAAAATAAAGAATGTTACAAGAGACAAGGAAGGACACTACATAATGATCAAGGGATCAATCCAAGAAGAAGATATAACAATTATAAATATATATGCACCCAACATAGGAGCACCTCAATACATAAGGCAACTGCTAACAGCTATAAAAGAGGAGATCGACAGTAACACAATCATAGTGGGGGACTTTAACACCTCACTTCCACCAATGGACAGATCATCCAAAATGAAAATGAATAAGGAAACAGAAGCTTTAAATGACACAACAGACCAGTTAGATTTAACTGGTATATATAGGACATTCCATCCAAAACCAGCAGATTACACGTTCTTCTCAAGTGCGCACGGAACATTCTCCAGGATAGATCACATCTTGGGTCACAAATCAAGCCTCAGTAAATTTAAGAAAATTGAAATCATATCAAGCATCTTTTCGGACCACAACGCTATGAGATTAGAAATGAATTACAGGGAAAAAAACGTAAAACAGACAAACACGTGGAGGCTAAACAATACGTTACTAAATAACCAAGAGATCACTGAAGAAATCAGAGAGGAAATCAAAAAATACCTAGAGACAAATGACAATGAAAACACGACGACCCAAAACCTATGGGATGCAGCAAAAGCAGTTCTAAGAGGGAAGTTGATAGCTATACAAGCCTATCTCAGGAAACAAGAAAAATCTCAAGTAAACAATCTAACCTTACACCTAAAGAAACTAGAGAAAGAAGAACAAACAAAACCCAAAGTTAGCAGAAGGAAAGAAATCATAAAGATCAGAGCAGAAATAAATGAAATAGAAACAAAGAAAACAATAGCAAAGATCAATAAAACTAAAAGTTGGTTCTTTGAGAAGATAAACAAAATTGATAAGCCATTAGCCCAGACTCATCAAGAAAAAGAGGGAGAGGACTCAAATCAATAAAATCAGAAATGAAAAAGGAGAAGTTACAACAGACACCGCAGAAATACAAAGCATCCTAAGAGACTACTACGAGCAACTTTACGCCAATAAAATGGACAACCTGGAAGAAATGGACACATTTTTAGAAAGGTATAACCTTCCAAGACTGAACCAGGAAGAAACAGAAAATATGAACAGACCAATCACAAGTAATGAAATTGAAACTGTGATTAAAAATCTTCCAACAAACCAAAGTCCAGGACCAGATGGCTTCACAGGTGAATTCTATCAAACATTTAGAGAAGAGCTAAGACCTATCCTTCTCAAACTCTTCCAAAAATTGCAGAGGAAGGAACACTCCCAAACTCATTCTATGAGGCCACCATCACCCTGATACCAAAACCAGACAAAGACACTACAAAAAAAGAAAATTACAGACCAATATCACTGATGAATATAGATGCAAAAATCCTCAACAAAACACTAGCAAACAGAATCCAACAACACATTAAAAGGATCATACACCACGATCAAGTGGGATTTATCCCAGGGATGCAAGGATTCGTCAATATACGCAAATCAATCAATGTGATACACCATCTTAACAAATTGAAGAATAAAAACCATATGATCATCTCAATAGATGCAGAAAAAGCTTTTGACAAAATTCAACACCCATTTATGATAAAAACTCTCCAGAAAGTGGGCATAGAGGGAACCTACCTCAACATAATAAAGGCCATATATGACAAACCCACAGCAAACATCATTCTCAAAGGTGAAAAACTGAAAGCATTTCCTCTAAGATCAGGAACGAGACAAGGATGTCCACTCTCACCGCTATTATTCAACATAGTTCTGGAAGTCCTATGCACGGCAATCAGAGAAGAAAAAGAAATAAAAGGAATACAAATTGGAAAAGAGGAGGTAAAACTGTCACTGTTTGCGGATGACATGATACTATACATAGAGAATCCTAAAACTGCCACCAGAAAACTGCTAGAGCTAATGAATGAATATGGTAAAGTTGCAGGATACAAAATGAATGCACAGAAATCTCTTGCATTCCTATACACTAATGATGAAAAATCTGAAAGAGAAATTATGGAAACACTCCCATTTACCATTGCAACAAAAAGAATAAAATACCTAGGAGTAAACCTACCTAGGGAGACAAAAGACCTGTATGCAGAAAACTATAAGACACTGATGAAAGAAATTAAAGATGATACCAACAGATGGAGAGATATACCATGTTCTTGGATTGGAAGAATCAACATTGTGATAATGAGTATACTACCCAAAGCAATATACAGATTCAACGCAATCCCTATCAAATTACCAATGGCATTTTTTACGGAGCTAGAACAAATCATCTTAAAATTTGTATGGAGTCACAAAAGACCCCGAATAGCCAAAGCAGTCTTGAGGGAAAAAAATGGAGCTGGAGGAATCAGACTCCCTGACTTCAGACTATACTACAAAGCTACAGTAATCAAGACAATATGGTACTGGCACAAAAACAGAAACATAGATCAATGGAACAAGATAGCAAGCCCACAGATTAACCCACGCACCTATGGTCAACTAATCTATGACAAAGGAGGCAAAGATATACAATGGAGAAAAGACAGTCTCTTCAATAAGTGGTGCTGGGAAAACTGGACAGCTACATGCAAAAGAATGAAATTAGAATACTCCCTAACACCATACACAAAAATAAACTCAAAATGGATTAGAGACCTAAATATAAGACTGGACACTATAAAACCCTTAGAGGAAAACATAGGAAGAACACTCTTTGACATAAATCACAGCAAGATCTTTTTTGATCCACCTCCTAGAGTAATGGAAATAAAAACAAAAATAAACAAATGGGACCTAATGAAACCTCAAAGCTTTTGCACAGCAAAGGAAACCATAAACAAGACGAAAAGACAACCCTCGGAATGGGAGAAAATATTTGCAAACGAATCAACGGACAAAGGATTAATCTCCAAAATATATAAACAGCTCATTCAGCTCAATATTAAAGAAACAAACACCCCAATCCAAAAATGGGCAGAAGACCTAAGTAGACATTTCTCCAAAGAAGACATACAGACGGCCACGAAGCACATGAAAAGATGCTCAACATCGCTAATTATTAGAGAAATGCAAATCAAAACTACGATGAGGTATCACCTCACTCCTGTTAGAATGGGCATCATCAGAAAATCTACAAACAACAAATGCTGGAGAGGGTGTGGAGAAAAGGGAACCCTCTTGCACTGTTGGTGGGAATGTAAATTGATACAGCCACTATGGAGAACAATATGGAGGTTCCTTAAAAAACTAAAAATAGAATTACCATATGACCCAGCAATCCCACTACTGAGCATATACCCAGAGAAAACCGTAATTCAAAAAGACACATGCACCCGAATGTTCATTGCAGCACTATTTACAATAGCCAGGTCATGGAAGCAACCTAAATGCCCATCAACAGACGAATGGATAAAGAAGTTGTGGTACATATATACAATGGAATATTACTCAGCCATAAAAAGGAACGAAATTGAGTCATTTGTTGAGAAGTGGATGGATCTAGAGACTGTCATACAGAGTGAAGTAAGTCACAAAGAGAAAAACAAATATCGTATATTAATGCATGTATGTGGAACCCAGAAAAATGGTACAGATGAGCCGGTTTGCAGGGCAGAAGTTGAGACACAGATGTAGAGAATGGACATATGGACACCAAGGGGGGAAAACTGCGGTGGGGTGGGGATGGTGGTGTGCTGAATTGGGCGATTGGGATTGACATGTATACACTGATGTGTATAAAATTGATGCCTAATAAGAACCTGCAGTATAAAAAAACAAACAAACAAAACAACTAATACTAAACTTTCATTGGGTTATTTGTATGGAAATAGGTTAATATAAATGTTTCAGACATTACATGAAATTTCTAAAAATCTTATATTTGTATTTGTATGGAAATATGTATGGAAATATGTTAATATAAATGTTTCAGACATTACATGAAATTTCTAAAAATCTTATATGTTCTGGTATAATGTTATAAGTAATAATCCTAGTTATTACTTTAAAATGTATATCTCAGAAATAACTAATTTTCTTGTCAACTGCATTATTATGAACTTTCATCAAATCTTTAACTGTGGTCATTTTTAAGTCTTTTCTCATTTACAGACAGTTCTGGGTGTACTCTGATGCTTTGGCAAATATGTTCCTATTAAAGGGTTTCATCTTCAAGAAATTCATGGAAAAGACTCTGACAAGTACAAGTTTCTGGTAACTGACTGCACTGCTGAACTGAATGAATAAGCATTTTCAGAACTCTAATGAAAAACTGATGAACTCAAAAAAGTGCTAACAAAAGATCAAGATGAAAACAAAAATTTAATTACATGGGACTGAGTGAACTGATGAGGATGAGTATAATTTTTGTGACTTTCTGTCTGAATTAAAAAAAAATCCCACAAGGACTCAGAGGCAAAGAATATACAAATCAATTTTCACTGCAAAGTAAAGGAGCTGTTACAGTGGAGGATTACTGGACTGAATGTCAATATTATGACATAGTATGAGTGTGTTTCAGGTTTGGTAACTGCAATCATTGTTGCTTTTGTTGTGGTCATCCATGTACAATGCTTAGTGTCAGTCTATTTATCTCTTGTAAAAATAAAATACACTGTGTGTGTGTGAAAAAAAATGTCAACAAACAATAGGTGCTGAAGCAGTTGTGGAGAAAAGCGTAACCTCTCGGTCTAAGTGGGATGTAAACTGGTAATGGCCAAATAATAAGAACAGGACGGCAGTGCGTTTAAAGGTAAAAACTGAGTCACCATATGATCTGGAAGGCCCACTATTGGGCCTGTCACCTGTGAAAGCCAGAATCAAAAAGGCACGGGATGGAAAACCGTGTATTGCAGCAGTACTTACAATAGCCAAAACATGGAAGCAAACAAAATGTCCATCAACAGATAAACGGACAAAGAAGAAGTGGTACACATACCGAATGGAAGAGTAGCCTCGGGAAAAAAATGAACAATGCCGTTTTCAGGACTACACATGAGCCTAGAAATAATCATATTAGCTTAAGTAAGTCAAGAGGGAATGACAAATATCCTATGATATCATGTATACATGTTATCCTAAGATTGCTACCAATGAACATATTTCCACAGAAAAAGACACTCACAGACTTATAAAACAAACTAAGGGTTAGCCAAAATGAAAGGTGGGAGGATGGATAAATAAGGACTATGGGGTAACATAGATATAGTAATGTATGTTAAATGTATATAAACATATAACATATAAACTCTATGAATTATTTAGTCACCAATACATATAAAATATATAATGACAAAACACCTACCAAATACCAAGGGAGGTCTACTCAACATTCTGTAATAACATACAAGGTAACAGAATCCGAAGATGAACAGACATACGTATGAATCATTGAGCAGATTCTGTACAGCCAGAAAACCACAACACTCCGATAAGAAATAGAAATTAAATTTAAAAAGCAAACATAAGTAAGGCGACATAAAGTTCTGGGGGCTTGTCCCAGCACATTCCACTCTAATATACAACCTTGGAACTCTACCTCCAGGAAGATTCTTTTGCACTAGTAACAAGAGCTGAGAACGTAATAATGCTGCTGCCTTGTGGCTGTATCCCACAACAGCAGCTTTAAACCAAGTGCTAATGGTTGCTTAATAGTCACAAGGACTGCAGGGCTGTAAATGACACCTGTCCTCAAAAAATGCCCTGGGATAGGGAATAGGCAAGAAAATTCAACACCTGACAAATTTTTCAAGAAGTCAATAGGAAGAGGGAGGTTGTAATCACTCTTTAAAAAAAAAAAGGAAAAGAAAAAAAAGGAGATGCCTAAAGCTCAGTATAAGGAATTATTAGCCACATGCAAAGGCAACGTGAAAAAGGTTTCAGCTCACACCAGTCAAATGACCATCAGCAAAAAGTCTACAAACTATAAATGCTGAAGGGGTTTTAGAGACCTCTCATCCTTCTAGCTGCTGGTGGGATGTAAAGTGGTAACAGCACTAACGAAAACTGAATGGAGCTGCTTTAAAAGGTAAAAATTGAGCTACCATATGATGCAGCAGGGCACGTTTTGGGCCTATAACCTAAGACCACCAGAATCGGAAAGACAGAGGCAGGCAAATGTGCACTGCAGCAATACTGAAATAGCCAACACATGGAAGCAAAAAAAAGTTCCATAAACAGAAGAATGGACAAAGAAGAAGTGGTATATGGACAGAATGGAATAGTAGTAGCCTTGGGAAAAAAATGAACAATGCCGTTTTCAGGACTACAAATGAGCCTAGAAATAATCATATAAGGTTAAGTAAGTCAAAAAGGTATGACAAATATCCTATGATATCATGCGTACATGTTATCCTAAGATTGCTACCAATGAACATATGTCTACAGAAAAAGACAATCACAGATTTACAAAACAAACTAATGGTTAGCCAAAATGAAAGGTGGGAGGATGGATAAATTAGGACTATGGGGCTAACATACATATACTAATGTATATTAAATGTATATAAACATATAACATATAAACTATATGAATTATATAGTCGCCAATACATATAAAATATATAGTGACAAAACACCTACCAAATACCAAGGGAGGTCTACTCAACATTCTGTAATAACATACAAGGTAACAGGATCCGAAGATGAACAGACATCTGTATGAATCATTGAGCAGATTCTGTACAGCCAGAAAACCACAACACTCTAATCAAATTTACTCCGATAAGAAATAGAAATTAAATTTAAAAAACAAACATAAGTAAGGTGACATAAACTTCTGGGGGCTTGTCCCAGCACATTCCACTCTAATTTACAACCTTGGAACACTACCTCCAGGAAGACTCTTTTGCACTAGTAACAAGAGTTGAGAACGTAATAATGCTGCCGCCTTGTGGCTGTTTCCCATAACAGCAGCTTTAAACCAAGTGCTAATGGTTGCTTAATAGGCACAAGGACTGCAGGGCTATAAATGACACCTGTCCCCAAAAAATGCCCTGGCGTTGGGAATAGGCAAGAAAATTCAACACATGACAAATGTTTCAAGAAGTCAATATGAAGAGGGAAGTTTTAGTCACTCTTTAAATAAAAAAGGAAAAGGACAAAAAAGGACATGCCTAAAGCTCAGTATAAGGAATTATTAGCCACATGCAAATCCAACTTCCAAAAAGGTTTCAGCTTACACCAGTCAAATGACCATCAGCAAAAAGTCTACAAACTATAAATGCTGAAGGGCTTTTAGAGAACTCTGTACCTTCTAGCTGCTGGTGGAATGTAAAATGGTAACAGCACTAACGAAAACTGAACGGAGCTGCTTTAAAAGGTAAAAATTAAGCTACCATATGATGCTGCAGGGCACCTTTTGGGCCTATAACCTAAGACCACAAGAATCGGAAAGACAGAGGCAGGCAAATGGTACTGCAGCAATATTGAAATTGCCAAGACATGGAAGCAAAAAAAAGGTCCATAATCAGATGAATGGACAAAGAAGAAGTGGTATATGGACAGATCGGAGTATCAGTCACAAAAAAAATAAAACAATGGCATATGCAGCACCACAGATGAGCCTAGAGATAATCACACAATGTGAAGTAAGTCAGAATGCGAAAGACAAATGCCCTATGATGTCCCTTATGTTATCTGAAAATTCATAAAAATGAACATATTTCCTAGAGAAAGGCAATCTCAGATTGAGAAGACAAACTTATGGTTAAGCCATAGAAAAGGTGTGAGGAATGGATAAATTAGGATATTGGGGTTAACACACATATATTAATACATATAAAATATATAATCCCCAAAGACCTATGGAATACCAAAAGTGGTCTACTCAACACTCTGTAACAACCTACATGGGAAAGGACCCAAAGATCAACAGATATATATGTATATGTGTAAATGAACAAGATTCTGTACACCTAGAAAAAAAGACATTTTTCAATCAAATTTGCTCTGATAAAAACTACAACTTAAAGACACAAACAAGAATTACGGAGGCTAAAACTTACGGGGGTTTGTCCTGGCACATTCCACTCTAATCTGCAACCTAAAAGCACAACTTGCAGCAAGGTTCTGTTTGCCTAGCAAGCAGAGTTGGCAACATGGAAATGCTGCCACCCTAAGGCTGTTTCCTCAAACAGCAGCTTTAAATCTACTGCTAATGGTCACTAATATTCACAAGGACTGCAGGGCTGTAAATGACTCATACCCTCAAAAAATGTCCTGGGGTAGGGAATGGCCAAAAAAATCGAAACGTGGCAAATTTTTCAAGAAGGCAATTTGAAGTTGTAACTTTAGCTCCATCTTAAAAAAAAATGAAAAGAACATTGATAAACGCAAAACATCAGGAATTATGAGACGCATGCAAATCCAATCTACACAAAGCTATCACCTCACACCAGTCAGAATGACCATCAGCAAAATGTCAACAAACAGAGCATTAACCAAGATGGCGGAGTAGAAGGACGTGCTCTCACTCCCTCTTGCGAGAGCACCAGAATCACAACTGGCTGCTGGACAATCACTGACAGGAAGACCCTGGACTACACCAAGGAGGATACCGCACGTCCAAGGACAGAGGAGAAGCCACAGTGAGACGGTAGGAGGGCGCAATCAGAGTAAAATCAAATCCCATAACTGCTGGGTGGGTGACTCACAGACTGGCGAACACTTATACCACAGAAGTCCACCCACTGGAGTGAAGGTTCTGAGCCCCACGTCAGGCTTCCCAACCTGGGGGTCCTGCAACGGGAGGAGGAATTCCTAGAGAATCAGACTTTGAAGCCTAGTGGGAATTGATTGCAGGACTCCTACAGGACTGGGGGAAACAGAGACCCCACTCTTGGAGGGCACACACAAAGTAGTGTGCGCATCGGGACCCAGGGGAAGGAGCAGTGACCCTGGGGGAGACTGAACCAGACCTACCTGCTGGTGTTTGGGGGTCTCCTGCAGAGGCGGGGCGTGGCTCTGTTTCACCGTGGGGACAAGGACACTGGCAGCGGAGGTTCTGGGAAGTGCTCCTTGGCGTGAGCCCTCCCAGAGTCTGCCATTAACCCCACCAAAGAGCCCAGGTAGGCTCCAGTGTTGGGTTGCCTCAGGCAAAACAACCAACAGGGAGGGAACCCAGCCCCACCCATCAACAGTCAAGTGGATTAAAGTTTTACTGAGCTCTGACCGCCACAGCAACAGTCAGCTCTACCCACCACCAGAGCCTCCCATCAAGCCTCTTAGATAGCCTCAACCACCAGAGGGCAGACAGCAGAAACAAGAAAAACGACAATCCTGCAGCCTGTGGACCAAAAACCACAGTTACAGAAAGATAGACAAGATGAAAAGGCAGAGGGCTATGTACCAGATGAAGGAACAAGAAAAAACCCCAGAAAAACAACTAAATGAAGTGGAGATAGGCAACCTTCCAGAAAAAGAATTCAGAATAATGATAGTGAAGATGATCCAGGACCTCGGAATAAGAATGGAGGCAAAGATTGAGAAGATGCAAGAAATGATTAACAAAGACCTAGAAGAATTAAAGAACAAACAAACAGAGATGACCAATACAATAAGTGAAATGAAAACTACGCTAGAAGGAATCAATAGCAGAATAACTGAGGCAGAAGAACGGATAAGTGACCTGGAAGACAGAATGGTGGAATTCACTGCTGCGGAACAGAATAAAGAAAAAAAAAATGAAAAGAAATGAAGACAGCCTAAGAGACCTCTGGGACAACATTAAATGCAACAACATTCGCATTATAGGGGTCCCAGAAGGAGAAGAGAGAGAGAAAGGACCAGAGAAAATATTTGAAGAGATTATAGTCGAAAACTTCCCTAACATGGGAAAGGAAATAGCCACCCAAGTCCAGGAAGCGCAGAGAGTCCCATACAGGATAAACCCAAGGAGAAACACGCCGAGACACATAGTAATCAAAGTGGCAAAAATTAAAGACAAAGAAAAATTATTGAAAGCAGCAAGGGAAAAACGACAAATAACATACAAGGGAACTCCCATAAGGTTAACAGCTGATTTCTCAGCAGAAACTCTACAAGCCAGAAGGGAGTGGCATGATATACTTAAAGTGATGAAAGGGAAGAACCTACAACCAAGATTACTCTACCCGGCAAGGATCTCATCTAGATTTGATGGAGAAATCAAAAGCTTTACAGACAAGCAAAAGCTACGAGAATTCAGCACCACCAAACCAGCTCTACAACAAATGCTAAAGGAACTTCTCTAAGTGGGAAACACAAGAGAAGAAAAGGACCTACAAAAACAAACCCAAAACAATTAAGAAAATGGTCATAGGAACATACATATCGATAATTACCTTAAACGTGAATGGATTAAATGCCCCAACCAAAAGACATAGACTGGCTGAATGGATACAAAAACAAGACCCATATATATGCTATCTACAAGAGACCCACTTTAGACCTAGGGACACATACAGACTGAAAGTGAGGCGATGGAAAAGGATATTCCATGCAAATGGAAATCAAAAGAAAGCTGGAGTAGCTATACTCATATCAGATAAAATAGACTTTAAAATAAAGAATGTTACAAGAGACAAGGAAGGACACTACATAATGATCAAGGGATCAATCCAAGAAGAAGATATAACAATTATAAATATATATGCACCCAACATAGGAGCACCTCAATACATAAGGCAACTGCTAACAGCTATAAAAGAGGAGATCGACAGTAACACAATCATAGTGGGGGACTTTAACACCTCACTTCCACCAATGGACAGATCATCCAAAATGAAAATGAATAAGGAAACAGAAGCTTTAAATGACACAACAGACCAGTTAGATTTAACTGGTATATATAGGACATTCCATCCAAAACCAGCAGATTACACGTTCTTCTCAAGTGCGCACGGAACATTCTCCAGGATAGATCACATCTTGGGTCACAAATCAAGCCTCAGTAAATTTAAGAAAATTGAAATCATATCAAGCATCTTTTCGGACCACAACGCTATGAGATTAGAAATGAATTACAGGGAAAAAAACGTAAAACAGACAAACACGTGGAGGCTAAACAATACGTTACTAAATAACCAAGAGATCACTGAAGAAATCAGAGAGGAAATCAAAAAATACCTAGAGACAAATGACAATGAAAACACGACGACCCAAAACCTATGGGATGCAGCAAAAGCAGTTCTAAGAGGGAAGTTGATAGCTATACAAGCCTATCTCAGGAAACAAGAAAAATCTCAAGTAAACAATCTAACCTTACACCTAAAGAAACTAGAGAAAGAAGAACAAACAAAACCCAAAGTTAGCAGAAGGAAAGAAATCATAAAGATCAGAGCAGAAATAAATGAAATAGAAACAAAGAAAACAATAGCAAAGATCAATAAAACTAAAAGTTGGTTCTTTGAGAAGATAAACAAAATTGATAAGCCATTAGCCCAGACTCATCAAGAAAAAGAGGGAGAGGACTCAAATCAATAAAATCAGAAATGAAAAAGGAGAAGTTACAACAGACACCGCAGAAATACAAAGCATCCTAAGAGACTACTACGAGCAACTTTACGCCAATAAAATGGACAACCTGGAAGAAATGGACACATTTTTAGAAAGGTATAACCTTCCAAGACTGAACCAGGAAGAAACAGAAAATATGAACAGACCAATCACAAGTAATGAAATTGAAACTGTGATTAAAAATCTTCCAACAAACCAAAGTCCAGGACCAGATGGCTTCACAGGTGAATTCTATCAAACATTTAGAGAAGAGCTAAGACCTATCCTTCTCAAACTCTTCCAAAAATTGCAGAGGAAGGAACACTCCCAAACTCATTCTATGAGGCCACCATCACCCTGATACCAAAACCAGACAAAGACACTACAAAAAAAGAAAATTACAGACCAATATCACTGATGAATATAGATGCAAAAATCCTCAACAAAACACTAGCAAACAGAATCCAACAACACATTAAAAGGATCATACACCACGATCAAGTGGGATTTATCCCAGGGATGCAAGGATTCGTCAATATACGCAAATCAATCAATGTGATACACCATCTTAACAAATTGAAGAATAAAAACCATATGATCATCTCAATAGATGCAGAAAAAGCTTTTGACAAAATTCAACACCCATTTATGATAAAAACTCTCCAGAAAGTGGGCATAGAGGGAACCTACCTCAACATAATAAAGGCCATATATGACAAACCCACAGCAAACATCATTCTCAAAGGTGAAAAACTGAAAGCATTTCCTCTAAGATCAGGAACGAGACAAGGATGTCCACTCTCACCGCTATTATTCAACATAGTTCTGGAAGTCCTATGCACGGCAATCAGAGAAGAAAAAGAAATAAAAGGAATACAAATTGGAAAAGAGGAGGTAAAACTGTCACTGTTTGCGGATGACATGATACTATACATAGAGAATCCTAAAACTGCCACCAGAAAACTGCTAGAGCTAATGAATGAATATGGTAAAGTTGCAGGATACAAAATGAATGCACAGAAATCTCTTGCATTCCTATACACTAATGATGAAAAATCTGAAAGAGAAATTATGGAAACACTCCCATTTACCATTGCAACAAAAAGAATAAAATACCTAGGAGTAAACCTACCTAGGGAGACAAAAGACCTGTATGCAGAAAACTATAAGACACTGATGAAAGAAATTAAAGATGATACCAACAGATGGAGAGATATACCATGTTCTTGGATTGGAAGAATCAACATTGTGATAATGAGTATACTACCCAAAGCAATATACAGATTCAACGCAATCCCTATCAAATTACCAATGGCATTTTTTACGGAGCTAGAACAAATCATCTTAAAATTTGTATGGAGTCACAAAAGACCCCGAATAGCCAAAGCAGTCTTGAGGGAAAAAAATGGAGCTGGAGGAATCAGACTCCCTGACTTCAGACTATACTACAAAGCTACAGTAATCAAGACAATATGGTACTGGCACAAAAACAGAAACATAGATCAATGGAACAAGATAGCAAGCCCACAGATTAACCCACGCACCTATGGTCAACTAATCTATGACAAAGGAGGCAAAGATATACAATGGAGAAAAGACAGTCTCTTCAATAAGTGGTGCTGGGAAAACTGGACAGCTACATGCAAAAGAATGAAATTAGAATACTCCCTAACACCACACACAAAAATAAACTCAAAATGGATTAGAGACCTAAATATAAGACTGGACACTATAAAACCCTTAGAGGAAAACATAGGAAGAACACTCTTTGACATAAATCACAGCAAGATCTTTTTTGATCCACCTCCTAGAGTAATGGAAATAAAAACAAAAATAAACAAATGGGACCTAATGAAACCTCAAAGCTTTTGCACAGCAAAGGAAACCATAAACAAGACGAAAAGACAACCCTCGGAATGGGAGAAAATATTTGCAAACGAATCAACGGACAAAGGATTAATCTCCAAAATATATAAACAGCTCATTCAGCTCAATATTAAAGAAACAAACACCCCAATCCAAAAATGGGCAGAAGACCTAAGTAGACATTTCTCCAAAGAAGACATACAGACGGCCACGAAGCACATGAAAAGATGCTCAACATCGCTAATTATTAGAGAAATGCAAATCAAAACTACGATGAGGTATCACCTCACTCCTGTTAGAATGGGCATCATCAGAAAATCTACAAACAACAAATGCTGGAGAGGGTGTGGAGAAAAGGGAACCCTCTTGCACTGTTGGTGGGAATGTAAATTGATACAGCCACTATGGAGAACAATATGGAGGTTCCTTAAAAAACTAAAAATAGAATTACCATATGACCCAGCAATCCCACTACTGAGCATATACCCAGAGAAAACCGTAATTCAAAAAGACACATGCACCCGAATGTTCATTGCAGCACTATTTACAATAGCCAGGTCATGGAAGCAACCTAAATGCCCATCAACAGACGAATGGATAAAGAAGTTGTGGTACATATATACAATGGAATATTACTCAGCCATAAAAAGGAACGAAATTGAGTCATTTGTTGAGAAGTGGATGGATCTAGAGACTGTCATACAGAGTGAAGTAAGTCACAAAGAGAAAAACAAATATCGTATATTAATGCATGTATGTGGAACCCAGAAAAATGGTACAGATGAGCCGGTTTGCAGGGCAGAAGTTGAGACACAGATGTAGAGAATGGACATATGGACACCAAGGGGGGAAAACTGCGGTGGGGTGGGGATGGTGGTGTGCTGAATTGGGCGATTGGGATTGACATGTATACACTGATGTGTATAAAATTGATGCCTAATAAGAACCTGCAGTATAAAAAAACAAACAAACAAAACAACTAATACTAAACTTTCATTGGGTTATTTGTATGGAAATAGGTTAA